>NW_026777174.1:60000-105000 GCF_030936135.1 Gavia stellata
TCTAGCAGGCTCTGGCGCCGGCCGACGGGTCTGCCGGGCTCGGGCGCTGACCGAACGGTCTACTGGGCTCGGGCGCCGGACGGCGGGTCTACCGGGCTCGAGGGCCGGCCGACGGGTCCACCGGGCTCGGGCGCCGGCCGACGGGCCTGCCGGGCTCGGGCGCTGGCCGACGGGTCTGCCGGGCTCGGGCGCCGGCCGACGGGTCTACCGGGCTCGGGCGCCGGCCGACGGGTCTGCCGGGCTCGGGCGCTGACCGAACGGTCTACCGGGCTCGGGCGCCCGCCGAAGGGTCTGCTGGGTTCGGGCGCCGGCCGCCACGTCTACCGGGCTCCGGCGCCGTTTGACAGGTCTACCGGGCTCGGGCGCCGGCCGACGGGTCTACCGGGCTCGGGCGCCGGCCGAACGGTCTACCGGGCTCCGGCGCCGGCCGACGGGTCTACGGGGCTCGGGCGCCGGCCGCCACGTCTACCGGGCTCGGGCACCGGCCGCCACGTCTACCGGTACTGCTCATCAAACACGTGTGAAGTCTGTAGGAAAGCATTCATCTCCCTCTACTAGCAGGTCAGATGAGGAGATAACACACATAACTTCCCATCAGTTTGCTGGGATGCTGGCAGACTATTGTGGATTTAAAGATTACAACCCCTGCAACAACTTGTGTGCATGTATCTCAGGGGGGCAGGAGCACCAAGAACGGGTCTTTCTTGCCCTGTCGTCAAGGACATAACGAAGCAGCAATGCTAAACCTTGCAAGCAGGGCAGCCAACAACTGTGGCAGCACTGCGAACTGAACTCTGCAGATCTAGTAGCATCTAAATGTCAGGTTCCCAAGGGAGCTCTGCCTCCTCTGTGCACAGCGTGGACGGTGCCACAGCACTGCCTGCGCACCCCATCATGCTAGATCACTATTTCTACTGCCCGACAGAGAGCAAGCTGGAGGGCAGCTTTCCACGGAAGATTAAGGATTACCTCCTTACTTACACTGCTGAAAGCAGCATGGGGGGCCTGGTCCCCACGCACAGCCTGTCTGATACTCCCACACTTGGCAAGCCACAGTTCTCACAAGGAGGCCAGGTCACCCACGGTGCGCCCACCACTCCTTAGGCACCCAACCTGGTGCCCTGATGTCCACGTTGTAAAACCATGTAGTGGACAGCTGCAGCGGAAACCGGTGACCGCTTCAGTCCATGCATGCAATGCCGTGACAGAACATCATGCTTACTGAGGAAAAAAGGGACTAGACTTGGATTTGGGAGATGGCAGTAAGATTTGCTAGAAGAATGAGTGGTTCAAAGCATGAACTTATGAGTGTCTCTGCATTTCCTGACTTGCAAGAGTTAACAGCTGTACAGGAAAAGCCTTGCAAACAGGCAAGGAGGCCAAAGAGCACAAGGCAGGCTGGTCTGGTCTTTCCGCCCCCCCCGCCCCTCCCCCCCCCTTTTTTTTTTCTTGTGAGCAAGAGAGGAAGAAAAGGAAGAAGAGGAGGTAGAAGCAATCATTCTTTAACAACAAAGCAATGTTTGCAAGTCTTCCCTGTTGTACTGCGAATTAACAGCTATGCAACTTCAGAAACATACAAGGTCCCAACAGATACTTCCAATGCAAATTTTTCAGGAGTGCTTCTGAAGTATCAGCTAATCCAAGCCACAAGGACACTTACCTTAAAAAAGCTAGATTGTAAAGTATAAACTGCTTAAACCTTTTGCATTGGTCAGTACTGCTATACAGTTGGCTAAAACAAGGTGGAAGGACTTTTAAGAGGTTATGTTTCAAGCCTCATAGAAAATACAGTTTCTCAGAAGTGCGCTATGTCACACTAATATAGATATTAACAGATGTTGCACAACAGCATGCCTCATGACTAGTTCAGTGTCCTCTAAACACACATCCTGGCTTCCTGCCACAGGGAGTTTGCCCTTACACCAGAAGCTCAGTACTTTTCCCCTTCTTAAGGCCAGGTCCAACAATATTTACTTTTACCTTAAGGGTTTTGTAGGCAGTTCTCATGGTTGTTACTCTATGGTTTGCATGACATCCACCCAGTTTACAAAGATGACAAACAGGCCTTCTGCAGATTTCACAGTACATGTTTACCCTCTCCATTTCATGTTCTGGACACATCAAAATCTGAAAAAAAAAGAGAGCAGAGAGAATGCAGGTGTACTTCCAAAAACTGAGGTGGCCAACAAACCATCAAAACGCTAAATCACCCCACAGCAGCATCTGATTTCATCAGTGGATTTTTTATATTCAGTTTATCTTCCACCTTTTATATTTGTCTATGCCAATGAAAGCCAGCAGATGAACACACACAGTTTCACGAGGTTCACAGTGAGTAAACCTGTAGCGATGTCTGTGTACACATCATGTAGCCTCCATACTGCAATCAACCATTTTGCTAATCCCTGAAGTTGTTTGCGTGCCTCAAGCTCCCTACACTCCTGTTCAGAGCTGTGAATGCAATATATAACACAGCCACGCTGCCAAATTTAACTGTGTCCATGCCAGCATCTCTTGAAACAACTACGAACTGTCTTAAGGCAGGAGTTGACATAATACTGTAATGATTTAAATTTAAGCTAGACTCTGATCAGCCACATAGCCATTGCTCTTGGAGCAACAGATGAAATGCAGCCACACCACCAGTCACAGTCATTTTAAAGATAAAAGGCTCCAGTGTTTCATTTTTTCTGTCTGACTCCAATTACAAGTTGTTCATGCTGAGCGTTAATTCCAGTACCAGCTTAAACAGCATTGCGAAAAAGCTGGTGTTTGCTAAAAGTAATCTTTCAAAAATTGAACACGTTGAAGTAACTGCTCGAAGAGGCAAAAAAAGTGCTGCTCAACTCCAAGCTCAAGCAACAGATAAAACCGTCTAAAAGGGGGTGGGTGGGGGTGGGTGGGTGTGCTTGTGCACATGTGTGCGTGTGTGTTTTAAAAAAAAAGAAATGCTTTGCCTCATTCCAGAGCACTGAAAGACATTTGGGTCCATCTACTCCATGTTACCAAAGAGAAGCTCTTGAGAAAGCTTTTCAGTGTCATGTCAAGGAGGAGAACACGACATCAGTGCCAACAGTCAAGCTTTAAAAGCATCATCTTTTAACACACGCACACACATACAAGAAAGGACAGGAAAGGGCTCAAAAATAGAAGTGAGTAGCATAAATATGGACACACTAAGCTAAAATTGCAAACCATCTCTGAAACCAACTCTCAAGCCCCAAATGTTATCTTAGTCTATGGTGAAAAGCCCAAAGACACCAGTCTCGCTAGCACCTTGGTGCATAAGACTGTCATTCAGCAGAATATGCAATAAGCTATCCCATTGTCATTGGCTGCTGGATTCGGGGGGAGGTGCGAGGAGGGAAGGAAACTTTCAGGAGAATCATCTGTGCAGGCAGACATGTTCAAAACTTGCAGTCATGCTGTCAGCAAGAACAAAAGCTTATGGTTCACTCCATGAATAACAGCAATAGTCAAAAAAGGAACAACGGTCCCAAAAAGCAACTGCCATTGCACAGATATGTCTGAAGCTATATGCAAATGCTGCAACCCAAATTCTCTAAGATACGGTATACTTACCTTGGGTCTGAAGTTGGTGGTTGGTCCTACATGTTTATGTTGGGCTTTCACAGTTCCCCAAGGATGGTGTATTTTGAAACATTCGTTGCAATAGCTTGCCCTGCAGTCCATGCAGCTCTTTGTGGACTCTTGAGGTGGAGGTTTGCAGAAATCGCGCATAATAGCAACGGCTGCCCTGGCTGCCTGTCTGTATCTTTCCACAATGGTTTCCAAAGTAAAGTTGCGAAATAAGCCATTGATGCCACGTTCTCCGAGATCAGTATCCCGCTGGCAACCCGGACAAGGAAACAGACTCGATCTAGGAGTCAGCGAATTACGTTTTCTGCCTGTGTAGACACCAAATCCTGATTTAGGAGGAGTGTAAACAGAAGAGGTTTAGATTTTAAAGGGAGAAGCACAGGAATTTATGAACCAATTTCAAACTATCGTAGCACATCATCCAAACCAGTACAATACCAATTCATATGCACTCTGCCAAGCCAAAGAGAATACATTTGCCATGACAAGGTAGTGTAATGTCTGAGTTCAGGGGGCATTACAAACTACTACTCTAAAACTTAATTCTATGGTAAGGTTAATTTAGCTATTCCAATCCTATCTTCTTCGTCTAGTTTTGCATGCACTCAAGCCGCAGCCTTTCAAAAGACTAAACACAAAACCTTCCGGAAACCAGTTGGTTTTAGGCTAACTGGCTGCCCACATAGAGAGCAACAGCTTCGTAACACGCTGAAGTGTAAGATGTCTATTCCCAGAGTGAGACTGGTTATTCCCAGACAAATATAGCCAACTTGGAGCTCCCTGAAGTTTGCTTTGGCCGAGTCAAACTTATCTGGCTTACCCCAAGAGGCATCATAAAAATATAAAGAGGAAAACAAGAGAACTAGATATCACCAGTACGAAATCTCAGCCAAATCATTCAGTCAAAATACGTAGAGGCTGACTTGGCCCTTGCTGAACGGCCTTGATAAAGGAGGGCTGCTAAGTAAGCCCCGCACACCAAAGGGGATGCTGAGACGGTTATGTCTGAGAGATTCCTCTACCTTGAACTGGGGAACCACAGATCTGCATGGTTACACAAGGGTACAGCTTATCTCTTTTCATTTCAAAAGGGGACAGTAGAGAAGCTGCACTCCTACGAAACAGCTATGCACAAATTTCCCCTCTTCTCCAAAATAAAGTGATCCAAGGCTCAAGTAAAGTCGCAAGCCTAGGGATTCTTTGGAGCCTGTTCCAGGGGATGGCTCACACAGACCCAAAAACTATTTACAGGGTAACATTCTTGAGGCTATCAAACAGAGAGTGCATCCCCATGTCTCACTCATGAACCCACAGGGCACAACTATCAAAATTAGTCCTTTATGTATTACTGAAGCAGGTTAAGCCAGTGTTTAGGCTTAACATGTATCCTCTCAGCCTCCCCTTACAAAGAAATAAAAAACCATTCTCTCGAGCTGGAGCATGGTTTTAAGATCCCCTTGAGATGACTGCATGTTGGTATAACTAATTTGTAAATAGAGGTATGACTTCAAGCTGAATTCTTAGTGTTGAAATTGGTTCTTCTTCAGAAAGTGAAATTTGGTCCCATCTGTATTTAGTGAGGATCTTCCCATCAGAAATGTTGATGCTTCATTTCTTTTTGAAGTGTCCTTTGATGCTATCCAAAAGACACTTGCCTTGTGTCACTCTTCTGTGGGTGCTTCACCCAACAATCCAAAACCTCCCTACCTCTCACGCCCTTTCCAGTCTCTTTAAAAAAAACAAACCAACACTCCTGTAAGAAACTAGTTCCTTTAAAAATCTTCAAAATGTACCCCATGGTAGTTATGCATCACTATCAGCTAAGAAGCCACAACCAGAGCATGAATAAATGTCAGTCTCAAACTCAGCTGGTCTCATGCTTTTCTGTAGGTTCTGAGCAGAACAGCTAGACTGCATTAACAGAACAGTATGGGTGACATCTAGTAGCATCTAAATGTCAGGTTCCCAAGGGAGCTCTGCCTCCTCTGTGCACAGCGTGGACGGTGCCACAGCACTGCCTGCGCACCCCATCATGCTAGATCACTATTTCTACTGCCCGACAGAGAGCAAGCTGGAGGGCAGCTTTCCACGGAAGATTAAGGATTACCTCCTTACTTACACTGCTGAAAGCAGCATGGGGGGCCTGGTCCCCACGCACAGCCTGTCTGATACTCCCACACTTGGCAAGCCACAGTTCTCACAAGGAGGCCAGGTCACCCACGGTGCGCCCACCACTCCTTAGGCACCCAACCTGGTGCCCTGATGTCCACGTTGTAAAACCATGTAGTGGACAGCTGCAGCGGAAACCGGTGACCGCTTCAGTCCATGCATGCAATGCCGTGACAGAACATCATGCTTACTGAGGAAAAAAGGGACTAGACTTGGATTTGGGAGACGGCAGTCACCAGTGGGCTCTCTTCATTCAAACTTCACATAACGCTGCAGGTAGAGAGAGCTGAGAAAGCAGCTGAAATGTATGCAGAGCTAAACAGTGATTGTGGGGCTGTGCACCCCATATCCAGAAAACAGGACTGTAATGAAGACAACTAGTTATTTCGTTTGGGGATTCCCTCAAATGATGCAAGCCTCAACCTGCCAAGCTACAGCAAACACAGCATTTGCTTATCAAACTGATCCTGAAAGAGTACCAGTACTAACAACTCAAGAGTTGTTTAAAAGAAGTGGGTGAAATAAAATATTTGAGCTTTGAAAACTGGGAAGGGGATGATGAACGTTAGTAACATACGAAATACAAGACACAGCTTTAGGGTTTGTCTTGTGGGCGACTCTTCCAGATCACTGCGGACTGCGGTTTTAAAGTGGACAGTTACGTCAGAAGGAAGCCTAAAAGCCAAGATGAGGTTTCTTTCAAGAAGTACTTTCGATGTATCTGTGTAAAAGAACAACTCATCTGTGGATTACACAACAGCTGTAAGAATCTTTCTAGTGTGACATCACAAAGAGCATGAGGAGTGCTCCTTAAAGCTTCCAGAGCAGACCACACTGGAAGAGGCGGTTAGCACAGTCTTCTTACAGTCATCTGTCTCCCAATTCTGCAACCGTGCAATAACCATCATCTATGGAAAATGATTTATTGTAAGCGTAATGAATTGGGTAGGACAAAACCATCATTTGCAAAGTCTGCAGAGGCTCAGAAGGAAGTCGAACTACTCAATTTAGGCTGGCCGAAACCTGAGAGAACCACCTCAACAGTACCACTGACAGGCAATAAAACTGCTGAAATCTACACCTCAACATCGACGCTATTGAACATGATGCTACTGCATCTCAATGTAACTGAAATACAGGAATAAACAAATACAATGGTTACAAAGATTTACAGGACGCCACAAAGACTGATCTATTATATATGAAATAGAGTGCACTGTCCTTAAAAATATTCCCATTGTTCTTGCCACAGAATGAACAAGACTCGCACTATCCCTACGTCATCTCTTTAACTGCATCAGGAGTACCGGGAAGACATTTTACCAATGCAGACGCAATTCGGCTCAAGTCAGTCGAACACATAAAATAAGGAAAACACGCAAAAATTCCGATACGTACCTGATCTACTAATCCTGTCCATGCTAGAAGAAGAGCTTTTAATTTGAGGGCTACTCTGATTAGAGGATTCAGAGCCTCCATCAGCGAAAGAGTCTTCAAATGCAGAGAGTATTTCTTTCACACATTTGTGACAGACATTGTGCTGGCAAGGAAGGATCAGTGGATGGGTAAATAATTCCTTGCATGCTGGGCAGATGAGCTCTCTTTCGATACCCTTAATGGTAACCTTCATGACAGAAAGAGGGAAAAACAAGTGTAAGTGCAGAAAACGTGAGCCAGCAAGACTTACTGCACAGCTGTATGTCTGTATGTCACAAAAGCCCAGCTCTCTAGAATAATCGTTCTATTCTAGAATCGCACATTCTAGCTGGTTTGAGGCATTCCGCTGGTCAACGCTGCAAACAAATCTCAATTAACATTTATGAAAGCACTGACAACATTCATTTCAACTGAAATGAACACCGCCACTAGGCAAACTCGGTTCATCTTTAGGTCATGTCTGCCTTGCAGGGGAGGAAAGGAGAGGAGGGGAGTAGTCTTAATTCCACTCAAGGACCTAGTGAAACGAAAGCAACCATACTTCTTAACAATAGGAATCCATATGTTTAACTCAGCTCGCTTGCTCGCTTTTCAAGAAGGGGGGGTGGGGGAGGGAGAAAAAAGAAATTAAGTGTCAGACTGGTTAAACAACAGGCTTTCCCGCCGTGTAATCCACATTTAAGCACTGGAACTGCCTTGACTTCGTTAGGCTAATAGTTCCAGTCCGGAACATTATCTGTTTGTTTATTTATTTCCTGCACAAAGAGCCGCCCGTGGATCTGTGCAGCTCTTCAGTAATTTAATGACCCCACAGCCATCTGGCACTGCGCTCCGCTCCTGCTCTGACAGTATTGGCTTCGGCTATGTTCACTGAGGGAAGTGTTATATGGATTTTTCAAACATCATCAAGAGGAAAAGACTACTTTTTCAGAAGCATAATATATCACCTACTACTGTTGGGGTCTTTCCCATGCTGTTCTACTGGGTTTATAAAATACCTTACGAGCAGCAACTCTTTTGCGCAGCAACGTGTCTGTAAGATCCTGCCCCAAAAAATCATCAGAAATTGAGACATATTTGGGGCATCATGAGTCATAAAAGGTATACAGTCGAGGTTGGGAGCAAATTTGGGGAGTGAGTGAGACTATTTTTACTTATTACCTCGCATTTGGCACAGCTGGATGGATCATATGGCAGCTTATGCAGTCACCATGCACATTACCTTTTAAAAACTTGACAGCTACGATGTGGTTACCCTTAAAAAGCATTCCTCTCCTTTTCCTCTTCCCCCTCCCTCTGCATCTGTGCTCCTGAAACAGCTACCTGGATCTGCCAGAAGGACGGAGAAATTCAGTCAAGGTCTTGTTTGCAGGGAAAATTCCGTGTCCAAACCCCAGTATCCCTTCATGCAAATGGCAAACAGACAAGAACAAGATAGTACTCCTCTTTGATCTTCTACAAATGTACCCCTTTGATTCGTATCTAAAGACAGAATAACAGAATATTGTGCTCTAGGTACAGGGCTCTTCTCTTTTTCAGGATAGGTCTTTTTTAGTTTTTCTGCACCTAGACAACAAGTTTCTGAGGAACTTACTTGGGCACCTTCCACCGTTTGAGATTGTCTTGCACATTTTGCTTCCTGTCGTTTTGAGTTCCTCCTGTTCCTATTCCGGTCATTGCACTGTGTTTTGGCAGCTGTTTTCTGACAATCTCCTTTGCCTCAGGAGCAGCAGAGGTATGCCGGTCTTTAAAAAAAAAAAAAAACAAAAACAGTCTTACCTTCCTTGCACATTAGACTTCACGTAGGGTAGACCTCAAACAAATGCTTCTCCCATATTTTCCCCTGTCTTTCTGTGTACTTTAAAAGCATTTGTTTGGATACAGACTCAAATAAGTGGAAGAGCTGAGCATTGCATTTGCAGTGAGCTCAGTAAATGGTTTAGATCAAA
This sequence comes from Gavia stellata, assembly GCF_030936135.1. Lineage (NCBI taxonomy): Eukaryota > Metazoa > Chordata > Aves > Gaviiformes > Gaviidae > Gavia > Gavia stellata. The sequence goes on from NW_026777174.1 coordinate 69,156, forward strand.
GTAATCTTCTGCAAAAATATGTGCACCTTTGCTCTGGAACAATTTTTGAGTTTTATGCTATTGATCCTGGGAGAAGCACCTGAAAATCCAATGGCTAACGACATGTATGAGTGTTCATCTTGTATTGCGGCAGCCATCACGATGACAGTCTCGGGAACCTACCTGAGCTGGTGTGGTAGGACCCAATTTCTGTCAGTTGAAATGTTTTTGCTATAATTAATCCTATGTTCAGAAGCAGTCTCAAGTACGTGACATGCTGAGGAAGAACGTGCAGCTTCTTTCAGGTTCTTGTTTCCACCAGGTCGGTTCCCCGTTCGGGTTCCCTGTGTGGCGTTGCAATGGCTGTGTCAGTGTGGTGGAGGGAGGTGCGTGGGGTAGAGAGAAGGTGGGAGTAAGGGCTCTTGAACCCAGCTTCTGCAGAGCTGTTGCTGTATGTGTAAGTGCATCCACCTCCCAGAGGTGATGTGTTGTACTCAGCAGTGGTGGCGTCAGTCCACGGGAATCTGTATGAGAATTTGGCTTCTAGCCCCAGAAGCCCCATTTCTGAGCAACAGAGCTTATTGTTGTTCTGATTCAAAACAAAAGGTCATGTTGAGCAAATAAAAATATTTTCATTCAGGTTATCCTTATCTGCAAGGAAGTATTGTGGCAAAAAATCTTCCCTCCCTTTCATAGTGAGCTGAAAAATAATACCAGTTTGTTACAAATCTGCAATATAAAAACTCATGTATACACTGCATGTGGGTGAGCAGGCACTTCTTTATTGCAGTGCTGGACGCACAGGGGATCACTCCACCTAGTGTGCGTGCCTAGTTTCTCTGCTACAAAAGTTATATACAATCAAAGTATACATATTCATCATATTTCCAGGAAGCAATTAACATATTCATACGATTTCCGAGAACTTGTTAATATATGTAAAAGCTCGTGAGGCATGGGCCTTCAGGTACACAGGTGGTCGTCTAAGGTCCTCTGGTGGTCGTCCATAGTCTTCCTCATGGTGTCCTTTAGTTGAATGCCATCTTTGCTCAGGTTGGTTGCAAAATTCCATTCTTGGAATCTTCTTAAGTTTTCCTCGGTTTACTGACCAGGTCTACAACTTATCATTCTCTTGACAAGCAAATCCTGCCTATTCACAGTGCTACATTGTTCACCAGTTAGTTTATGATGAAATCACAGATAAGTCATACCTCGTTACCTTCATACAGAATATATAAAATTTAATTTTTATTAATCGCTCTCTGGATTATACTATTCTATCAATATCCATCCTTAAAATAATCAATGGTTACTTCTATTAATATCTATTGATTGGCATTCTTGATATTTGAATCAAGATGGGAAAGGTAAGGAATTTTCCAAGCAGCATCATTGGTGCATATCAGGTCACATTGTCACGGGACTCAAACCAGACTTTTCTATTCAGTTCTTCATCGTTCCATCTCATAACTGTTAGTTCCTTCATATGGAACAGCGACTCCCTGGTGAGGTTCCTATGGTTATTGTTTCTAACTGAACAATCCTAACATATGCATTTGTATTTTATTATTTTATTGATTAATCAAATTTAACCTTTCTATATGATTAATTCTTGATTATTTTTTTTAAAAATCAGAGTATTTACAAAAGTTCCCCCCTGTGAAAGTTTTGAAAATTATTTCAATACTTTCATTTTAATCAGTTAAGCAGATTATGTGCATCAAGTATAGATGCCAAACGAGTTAATCGATTCATCATCCTCCAATTTATGATATGTAGTATTACTGAGAAAACAAGACTGATCAAAATCAGTATCAGGAGAATAACGATGGGGTGGCATAACTTATTTAGGATGCCTGTAGCAGTAGGTGACCATCCAAAAAGAGTGTCCCACCATTTATGTTCTGCACCTTTTCCACCCTCTCTAAAACACAGTGTATTTCTTCCACATTGTGATGAACAGTTATTAAAGTTCTGTGTCTGTTTCCCTGACCTTTTTCAAAATTTTGATTAAATCCTGGTTGTTGTAGCAATTGTTTCACTAAAGTGAGATTCATTCCAATGGGTGCAGGCAACAGTTCCTGAGTTAATGTATAATTAGATTGCAAGAGCTGGTGAGATGTGACTGTACTTGTGATGGGATCGTGGGTAAAGTTTACCAAATTCCACCAGGACTGGAGTTTTTTCTCTAAATCAGTGGCACTATCTCAAATTATTTTCCGAATCTCGGTGGGGAGATTGCCTTCTTCACCCTCTCTTATGATTGAAGCGGCCACTGATTGCGCCCACAGTTGAGCCTGGATACAACTGAGAACCAAAGATAGGTTATCTTGGGCCACACCGAGTGCATCTACAACGAAATTCATGGTCTTCCACATTGACCTTTTCCCATTTTGGTAATATGTTTGACAACAGCCACTGGTTAGTTTCTAAAGCCAATAGGGAAGATTGCAAAGGCCGTTGTAATTTAGCCAATTCACTAGATGTAGTAGCCAATTTGTCTCCTGACATATTTTCCTAATTTGCCTTTTTAATCTCTGATTCATTCTTTCTATTTTTCCACTCGATTGAGGCCTCCAAGAGGTACGTAACTTTCAGGTCATTCCCAGAATTGTACTAATATTTTGTACTACTTCTGCAATAAAATGTGGGCCTCTATCAGAAGATATTCCAATAGGTACTCCAAATTTCAGAATTATTTCTTGTAACAACCATTAAATTATTTCCTTTGCTTGATTGGTCTGACAAGGAAAAGCTTCAGGCCATCCTGTAAAAGTATCAACCCCCACCAGAATGTATCGATACCCTTTTTGTCTGGGTAATTCTGAAAAATCAATTTGCCAATAATCTCCAGGTTGTACTCCCGATTTCAAGGTTCCCATTGGAACTTTTCTCTTTACCACTGGATTGTTTCGCAAACAAATCTCACGCTTAGCAGAAATTATTTTAGCCATTTCTAACATTCTTACAGACACCACATATCTCTTTAAAAAGGCAACTAATGCTTCTGGACCCCAATGGCACTCTTTATGTTTTGTTTGTAATATTTCTCTCATCAGAAGTGGGGGAATTATTAGCCGTCCCTGAACTGTGACCCACCGTCCTGCTAGATTCCCTTTTGTGTCTAATAACTTCCCTAGTTTCTCATCTTCCTCCAAATATTTAGGTTTCTCTTTTGGTAATGTAATGTTCTTTGTAGGGATTAATGCCATTTGTAAGGCATTCCTTTTTGCTATTCCTTTAGCTGTTCTATCAGCTAATCTGTTCCCTATAGCTCTTTTTCATATTTCCTGATTGATGTGCTTTACAGTGCATGATTGCCACTTTGATCGGTCGCTGGACTGCTTGTAACAATTTCAGTATTTCCTCTTTGTATTTGATGTTTACCCCTTGAGAGGATAATAGTCCTCTTTCTTTCTATAATATCCCATGGACATGTACTACACCAAAAGCATACTTTGAATCAGTCCAGATATTTACTTTCTTTCCTTTGCTCAGTTCTAACGCCTTCGTCAAGGCTATCAGCTCTGCCTTTTGTGCTGAGGTATTGCTGGGCAAAGCATTAGCCTCTATGACTGATCTCTCCGTTGTTACCGCACACCCAGCGTAGCGAACTCCATTCTCTGCAAAGCTGCTACCATCTGTGTACAGTTCCCAGTCAGGATCCTCCCATGGTGTGTCTTTCAGGTCTTGTCGGCTGGAATACACCTGTTCGACAGCAGCTAAACAGTCATGTTCCAGTTGTCCTTCTTCCTGCACAGAAAAACTGCAGGGTTAACTAGGTTAGTTGTTTTTAGCATCACATCATCTTGCTCCGTCAATATTATTTGATACTTCATCATCCTGCTGGGAGAAAGCCAGTGACCCCCCTTTTGTTCCAAAACAGTCACCACCATGTGTGGTACATATACCACTACTGTCCGTCCCAGAGTTAACTTTCTGGCTGCTTGTATGAGCATTATCGTTGCAGCGACTGCCCGAAGACAGGTCGGCCATCCTGTACTTACTGTGTCCAGTTGCTTGGAAAAGTACCCCACTGGTCTCTTCCAGCTTCCCATCCGTTGGGTCAGCACTCCCAGGGCCAGATGCTGCCTTTCATGGACAAACAACTGGAAATCTTTAGTTAAATCCGGAAGTCCCAAAGCAGGAGCAGGCATCAGGGCCTGTTTCAGATCTTTAAAGGCCTTCGTTGTTCTGGGCCCCATTCAAAGGGAGGTGTCCCTTTCTGGGCCTCATACAATGGCTTAGCTATTAGACCATAGTTCATGATCCATAGCCTGCACCATCCAGTCATTCCCAGAAAGGCCCTTAATTCGTGAACATTTTTCGGTTCTGGTATACTACAAATGGCGTCTTTTCGGTTTGTTCCCAACTGTCGTTGCCCTTTTGAAATTTCAAAGCCCAGATATATTACAACTTGACTTGCTGCTTGAGCCTTGTTTCTGGATACTTTGTACCCATGAAGTCCCAGAAAGTTTAAAAGGTCTATCATTACCTTTATGCAGGTTGCTCCGTCCTCGGTGGTGATCAATATATCATCCAGGTATTGCAAAAGTAGATGACCAGGTAACTCTGGATGACTTTGTTTCCACATCTCGAGCTCTTTTGCCAGTTGATTGCCGAAGATGGTCGGGCTATTCTTAAATCCTTGTGGTAGTCTGGTCCGTGTTAATTGTGTTCTTCGTCCTGTTTGTGGATTCTCCCACTCAAAGGCAAACAATTTTCTACTTTCCTTTTCCAGAGGTATGCAGAAGAAAGCATCTTTTAAATCAAGCACTGTAAACCACTGATGACTTTCCCTTAAAGTTGTCAAAAGGGTATATGGATTCGCAACTACAGGATGAATGTCTTTTACTATCTGATTTATTGCCCTTAAATCCTGAACTAATCTGTATTCACCTGAAGGCTTCCTAACTGGTAAGACTGGAGTATTATATTCAGATTCACATTCTTTCAAAATTCCACATTCCAAAAATTTATCAATTAATTTCTCAATTCCTTGTCTAGCTTCTGATTTTATTGGGTATTGTTTTATTCTTATCAGTTTGGCATGTTCCTTTAATTCAACCTTTACAGGCCGGGCTACCTTCGATCTTCCAGGTATTTCAGTGTTCCAGACCGTAGGTATCACAGCCTCATCTACTTCTTGTGGTATTTCTTGCATTTTTGCTTTTTCTTGTATCATTAATATATCCCCTGTCTTTGATTCAGGTATTTTTAAATAAATGTCCCCTTTTTCAAAAATTATTTGTGCATTTAATTTAGAAAGCAGATCTCGTCCCAACAAGGGCATCGGACATTCTGGCATATATAGAAATTCATGTGTAATTACCTTACTTCCAAATTTCAGATTAAGGAGTTTTAGGAATGGCCTTTCTTCTTGTTTCCCGGTCGCTCCAATTACACTTGCAGTTTTATTTCCCAATTTCCCTTTATAGGTGTTCAAAACAGAATATGTTGCCCCAGTATCTACTAAAAATTCTACTGCAGAGTCTCCCAGCTTAATTGTAACCAGAGGCTCAGCTGGGCTCCCCTCTGGTCCTCTTCATTCATCCAAAGTCATCATTGTCACAGCCTCCTGCTGACTTGCTTTCAATCTGGGGCAATCTCTTCTCCAATGCCCCTCTTCCCAACAGTATGCACACTGATTCATCCCTAATGACTTATTAAATCCTCTTTCCCCAAAATTCCTAAAACCTCCTCTTCCCTTGGCTTGTCCCCTTCCTCTGCCTCTCATCAAACAACTTGTTAAAAGAGCCAGCAGCCTATTTTCCCTAACTTTCCTTTCTTTCTCTTTTTACTGTTCTTCTTCTTTCTCCTGATTATTAGAGACTCTCGATGCCACTTCAAGCAGCTTATTCAGATCCCTTGAATCTTCCCCCTCCAATTTCTGAAGTTTCTTTCTTATGTCCGGGGCTGATTGCCCCATAAAGATAGAAGCCAACGGAACAGCCTGTTGCGGTTTTTCAGGGTCCAGATTAGTGTATTCCCTGGCAGCAGTTTTTTTTAACCTTTCCAGGAATAATGAGGGGGATTCATTTTTTGTCTTGTTTTACTTCATATAATTTTGACCAATTCATAGCTTTTGGCAGTGCATGCTTAGCTCCATACAGTACCCATCCTTGGTAACGAGTCAATTTCTGTCTGTGATCCACAACATCCCACTGGGGATTCCCCAAAGGGAAATTCTGTTCTATGCTTCCAGTAAGTATACCACTTGCACTTGCTGCCTCTGCCTGTGTCTTTTGCCGTCTTTAACACCATCTGTTTCTCAGTGCTGTCTGATAAGTTATCTCATACCACTTGCAAATCATTCCAGTCGGGATCCTGAGTCCTAATAACTGTTTCCACAACTCTAGCTACCCTTTCCGGATCTTCTCTGTACACTCCAGCTGCCTGTTTTCATGCCATTAAATCAACAATGGAAAACGGAACTTTCACATTATCTTTTCAACAGCTAAAGCCATCACTAAATTATCTCGACTTGTCAACTTACACTCCTTCTGCCAATCAGTTCACTGCCTTAAATAAAAGAACAAATCTACATACGGTACTTCTTTCCATTTTCCTTCCGTTCTACAAAGCAACATTAACTGCAAGATAGTATTATAATTCAAAGTCTCATTCTTTGGCCACTTTTCCTGGTCTTCTAAAACATATAAAGGCTGCCAGTGATTACAATATTCAATCATTTGGCTCCTACTCAAATCATCATGCAGCTTATTCCAATGTGCTAACAAACATTCCAAAGCTGACGTCTCATCAATAGTTAAATTCCCCACACTCTTACTCTTAAACAATTTTGTTAGTGCCATTCTATATATATATTTTTATATATATCTTTATATATATAAAAATAACAAATATAACTATTATTGACTAAATACAAATATTATCATTATATATATTTTAATAACAAATATAAACAATATCTTAACCAATGCAAATATTTGAATTTTAATACCAATGCCAAATAGCTATAGAATATCAAATATGAAATTGATTGAAAAGACAATTGTCCCTCATGCAGCTTATTCCAATGTGCTAAAAAACATCCCAAAGGTGACGTTTCTGGTGTTTTCTCATCAATAGTTAAATTCCCCACACTCTTACTCTTAAACAATTTTGTTAGCGCCATTCTATATACATATATTTTTATATATATCTTTATATATATAAAAATAACAAATATAACTATTATAGAATAAATACAAATATTATAGTTATATATATATTTTAATAACAAATATAAACAATATCTTAACCAATGCAAATATTTGAATTTTAATACCAATGCCAAATAGGTATAGAATATCAAATACGAAATTAATGCAAAAGACAATTGTCCCTCATGCAGCTTATTCCAGTGTGCTAACAAACATCCCAAAGGTGACGTTTCTGGTGTTTTCTCATCAATAGTTAAATTCCCCGCACTCTAAAACAATTTTGTTAGCGCCTTTCTATATATATATTTATATATATCTATAAATAACAAATATGATTATTATTAAATAAATACAAATATTGTAATCGTATATCAATAACAAATATAAACAATATCTTTACCAATACAAATATTTGAATTCTAATACCAATACCAAAGAGGTGTAGAATATCAAATACCAAATAAATACCAAAAGACAATTGTCGAAATACACAAATGTCCAACCCAGCAGTAGCTTTCACTTATGACTTACGGGCAGACGCCTAGGCTTCCAATACACAAACGGGTACCCTCCAAGCCCCAACCTGCAAAGCTTTCACCGCGCCTTACGGGAAGGCTACCAAATGTTGCAAATGCAACACACCAATTCTAAAATTCCGGAATCCAAAAGTTCCAAAAAAACCAAAAGTGCCTTACCTTTTTATTTCTCCAGGGAATGTTGCGAGGAGCTTTTATGGGTCGAGGAAGACAGTCCTCCTCCGAGAATCCCTCGGTGCCGGCTGGAGTCTGATCTACGCTTGATCCCTTCCAGTCTCACTCGCAAGGTCCCATCTGGGTCGCCAAAACTGTTACAAATCTGTACTATAAAAACTCACCTACACAATGTATGTAGGTGAGCAGGCACTTCTTTATTGCAGCACTGGATGCACAGGGGATCACTCCACCACGTGTGCGTGCTTAGTTTTACTGGGCTCCAGCTCCCTCCCCAGCCGGGGGAGGCCGCGGGGCCGTTTCCCTGCTTCCCCCCCATCCGGGAAACGCGGGTACCGGCTCCCCCTCAAAAACAACATCAATTGCAACAAGGTATTATAATTCAAGGTTCCATTAAAGGGCCATTTCTCCTCATCATTTTTATTAAAGTCTTTCTGCTCATGCTTCCTCCTGGCAGCTCTCCTATCTCCTTCCAGTGAGCTAAAATACAGCCTAGAGGGCTCCTTTTCAATATTCCACCACTTTGTTTACCTCCCATAATGAACATCCTGCCCGCAGGGGCTTATTCCTCAGCCTAAGAATACAACCGGATTGAATTGACAGCAATAATACCTTGTCCAAGGCAAAAGATGCAATGGCGTACTCGCCCTACAGCGAATGCACCTAAATTCAAGACAATTGTCAAAAAGGAAATAATGTACTTATGACACTCCAAACACAGCACAAACAAACAAGCAACACCAATGGCAAATCAGACAGTGCTCCACGCCAAATAAACCCGTCACTATTCTGTTCTACATTCCCCCCCCACATACCAGCGACATTCTTACTGATTCCTTATACCTTTTATATTTCCACAAAGCACCTGCTTCCTTGACACTCACTATGCCAAAAATCATCTCGTCCCCAAACCGTACTCAAACGTTCTGTTTACAACCAAAACATTCAAAAACATATTCGGTTGCATGAAAAATCCTGATATCCGTGTATAGGACAATAAGGGTTAACAATCAGTTCGATTAACACAGTCTGTCATATGCTTCGTCCGTCTCCGGCCGCTCTCCTCGCGGAGAACACGGAACCGTGGATCAGGACTCCGCACTCGCCCCGCAGTCCGACTGCGTCTCACTCACTCAAACACTCACCCAACTTACAACAACTTACAACAACATTAAGCACTTTTCACAGAATACACAGTACCGGGCACAAAACTTCTTAAGTGTATAGATTGTAATGACTATCATAAAATGCCAATTATAGCCACAATAATATAAATTTCAATTCCCATGGGTTATAATAGTTGATCCAAATGATAGCAACCCCGCGTACTTCCCTTAATCAGGGATTCCCGCATTCCGGTAGCTATCCCATACTCCCCGCAATTTCAGCGGAGAGCACCCCCCCCTTGCGCGTACTTCCCTATCCAGGGATTCCTGCGCCCTCACTACTGGATTCGAATCCCTCCTGGGGCGAGCACCAACACTCTTTACCTCCCGTAGGACGTCTCCTCACGACTTACAGGTTCCCCTCCCTTAACACACCGGGTCCGCTGATGGTCCTTGTCTGTCCCTGCAGTGATCGGCCGAGCGAGGGAGGTCCTCCGAGAAATCTCGGGGCGCGCCAAGGGTGTCCCCCTCTCAGCTGGTCCCGCAGCCAGGCAGAGAGGGTCCCATCTGGGGTGCCAAAATTGACACGCGGAAGCAAACTTCACAACTCACACAGAGTTATAAAGGAGGCATGTTTATTGCGGCGCCGGGTGCAAGGGGATTTCTCCTCCTAACATGCACACAGGGTTAAAATCATGACAGGTATTTAAAACAGTTAACAAAGTTAGTTTAGCCTACTGGTGCTACCCCTTAATTAACTATTGGTTAATACTTTTCTTACTTCATCTTAAAGTTACAGTTCTCTTTTAATTCACCACGCATGCTCAGAGAGTAGGGGGCTAAATTGGGTTGGGGCTTCTCTAGCTAGGAGGTATGTTTTTTAGTATTAAAATGAGATTATAATGAGACAAGTTAACTCTAGGGCACTATTTTGGCAGTCTTTTCTATTTTTCTACGATTCGTCCTTGCGCTAATCATTACTGCCAGTTAGCAGAGAGTCAGTGAAGACAGTCTTTATCAGCAGAGAGTCAGTGAAGACAGTCTTTATCTCTAATATGTCTAAGTACCGGGTGCAGTTGTTACAAAGTATCTTCTCTACATTTTTCTTTCTTACTTTTAACCCTTGTTTCTCAAGATGCCCTGTAACAGAAGCAGCCCTTTGGCGAGGCAGCCAGGACAGACGGTTCCCTGCAGGACTCACGGACACGGCCCCACGCAGAAAGCAGCACGGAGCCCCCGGGACGAGGACAGACCTTGGGGGCCAGCACAGGGATGCCCACACACAACAACAAGGGCTGCAACGCCTTCGTCTTGAACACGACCAGGGTCCCCTCCGGTGGGGACAGGGCTCGGTGAAAAGCCCTTCAAAGCCTCAAGACAATCGCGCCCTTCCTCAGGTCCCACCGCGCTCAGCTCTGGAGCCAGGCTTTGCCTCACTGCCCAGCAAAATCACCCCAAATCACCCCAAGAATGGCGAGGGAGGGAGCTGCAGGCCAGGCAGGGACCCTCCTCCCCTTTTCTGGCTGCACCTTGGGCAGACACATGACCAGGAAGGGGGGAAAAAATAATTAAAAAAAAAAATCACTTCAACAGCCAGAAAGTGCCTGGAAACTTCGTCCCTCTTTATTGCCCATTTCCCATCCCAGCTCCACAACCTGGGGCCAATGCAGCCAACGGCGCCTTCGGGAAGCAGCCTCCCCTTTCCGGCTCTGGCTTGCAGAAGGTGCAGGGTGAGGTCCCCGTCAGGGCAGTCCCCCAGTGCCGGGGGTGGGGCAGGACAAGCCCCTTCCTTAGGGCAGTCCCAGTAAAGCCGCTGGGGCAGTGGGAGCCGCTCGGGACCCCGGGCAGGCACAGTCCCGTTGGCGTCAGCACGGCACAGCGCAGCTCCCACTGCCGCTGCTGCTCGGCGTCTCGCCTCGCACGTTTAATTAACGTAAGGATACAGGCCAGGAGAGATCTTTGGCCTCCAGTTCACGGCAGAGCTGTCCCAGCTCCCCCAGGCCACACACTGTTCACATAGCGGGAGCGAGAGGCCTCTGTTCCTACCACGATGTCCTTGGTAGTGCCAAATCCTTGCTTTCTGCCCCTTAGAAGATGTTCCCTTTTCAAGAGCTTTCCAGCCCCTGGGACCCCTCCCAGGAATTTCCTGGCGTCTTCTGGACTCCCCCGTAGGGAGCAAAAACCATAGAATCACTCCATTCGGTACAGAGTTTTCACTAGCAATTAGTCAAGGCCATTTTCTTTAGACCTACTAATTATTTCTCAAAATATGTCTCCCAAACGTGGTAAGTTCCAATAAAGGGAGATAAACTCATGGGTCAAGAGAAAGACTGTATAATAAGTGAAGCCAAGCTGTGTGTACAAGCAAAGCCAAACGAGGAGCTCATTCCCCACTTCCCTTGGGAAGCAGATGTCCAGACACTTCCTGCAAAGATGTGTGCCCTCCACAATGGCAGGCAGCCCAAGTCATAGCTAATGCTCAGATAAACAGTGGCCGGCTCCCTTTCTGACTACTAGGTCTGGTCTTCAGCTGCCTCCACATCAGGTGGCACGGGTATGGGCCGGCATCCAAAAAGTGCCACAGATGTCCTTGCAGAGCAATGGTTACCTGCCTCCTCTTCGACTGGGCTGGGAAACAAAGGTGGTTTCCAGCAAAGGTCCACCCACGTCTTTCCCAGACCTTGTCCTGCCAAGCTGTTTTCCAGCTGGTCAGCCCCCGGCTCACTCGGGAGCACGGGGTTGTTCCTCCCCAGGGCCGGACTTGGCACGTCCCTTTGGTGACCCCCAAGCTGTTCCTCTGCCCATTTCTCAGGTCCCCCTGGCTGGCAGCACCCCCACCTGGTGGATAAGCCCTGCACCCTGTGCCTGTGTTGCCTGTTGTGACTTTGGACCTTGTACCGTTTGTGTCTTTGTGTGTCTGTCTCTTGCCCCACTGTGCCTGGGCACCCCACACCTTGCTGCGGGTGGCTCTGTCCCATCCCCCCATTTGGAAAATGAAACCCAGAGCTCTGTGGGAAGCAGAGATGCAGAAGAGTCCAAGCCTCAGCTTTTCTGTCTCAAATGTAGAAGGAGGGTCTGGAGAAGCACTGAGAGAAATCTACAGTTCTGTTTTTGCAGCCTCCACTAGCGCTGGGATGTTTGCTCCTCCTCTACTTGCAGCAAGGGGCAAGAATGTAAAGTGACAGGGTGTTCTGCAAGATGACAGCGAGCAAACATGAGTGACCCTGTCAGGAAGGAAAAGCTTGAGGCTGCAGAATCAAGAGCTGCTGCACCGGTGATGGGAGTGTGGGGACTGCGTCCCCTCCCTTATGCCGTCTCCTCCCAAATGCAAAGCCTCCTCTTCCTAGACATTCAAGCCAAGGAGGTTGTGCATGCAGCACCGTGGGTGCCTGTGCATGCCACGCTCATGTGCAGCCGGTGTGCCACAGCGTGGCTGTGCCAGTGCCTGCCTGGACACACCCAGCCTGGGTGGCAGGTGACAGCGGGGCCCTTTGTGACCTCCTCTGTGACACGCCGGGTGCTGCCTAGTGCCGGTGTGGCCCCGGCCCTTCAGTGTCCAGGAGGACGGCAACGGGATAGGGCAGAAGCACAGGGCTGTCGAGGATCCCTGAGCTATGTCACGTCTTTCCCCGCCACCCCAGGCATCCCCGCGGGACCAAGGCAATTCCCTGAGGTCGCCTAGTCCCCAACATGGGTAAGAGCGAGGGGCTGGGGCTGGGTGGGTGCCCTGGGGGGCATCGTGCAGGAACATGAAAGCCCTTTGTGATTTGTGTAGTGTGAGCCCCTGCCCAGCCCCCTGTAGGACTGTGAATATTCCCAGGCTGCCCACAAACCTCCATCCCCAGGAGATTTGCTGCTCCTTGAAAAACCTCTCCCACACGGCTCCCTGCTCCCGCACAGCCCCGTTAGCCCCACAGGCTCTCCCTGCAGGCAGTGCAGAGGTGGGGGCCTGGCAGCATGGCCTCCCCCCATGCCCACCCCACACGGCCTCTTCTCCTTCCCCAGGATTGAGCAGAGACCCCCCAGCCAGGCCCGGCTGGCCTGGGCGGGAGAGGAAGATGAAGACAGACCTCCACTGAGCCCTAGCAAGGTGTGCATGGTCCAGCCGCTGCAGACTGGTAAGTGAGGGGCGTTTTGCTGCCTTGCCGTGCTCCTGCACGGGAGCCGGCTGCTGGGCACATCCCAGGCTTGACCGGCTTGGGGGAAACACGATGTCAGTCCCCTGTTTCAGTCCACCAGCCCAGGGCTTGCTTTGTCCTCGGGAGCTGGCATGCGGCTGGATGCAGGGTACCGCTGTTTAACCTCTCCTGCCAGCACCTTCAGCTCACCTTCCCCCCTTGCTTTATTAGATCCCAAGTCTGATTCCTGCAGCCATGTGGATCTGCCACCAAGCGAGGGGAAGGGCGTCCAGGAGAACATCAAGGACCCTGTCAAAGATTCAGGAGAGGTACCTACAGAGACTGCCATCTCTCCTGTGCCTGCATCTCTCTCCAGCTCCTCCCATGCTCAAAGATCCCTTCCTGGAGGGCTGCCATGTGGGCAAAGCTTTGGGAAAAAAAAAAGGGCACCAGTGTCCTGTGGGTAAGAGGGATCCATAAAGGAGTCCCATAACCTTCTCTTCTCCTTGCAGGACCTGAGCGCTCTGGACAAGCGGCTGAAGGATTTGGTTTTCACCCCTTCATCCTCCAGCCTCTTGGAGCAGCGGAATCTCTTGCAGGTCTGGCATTTTCAGAGCAGATCACAGCTTCCGCTATGCAAACCCCCAGGGAGGTTTCTGCCCCAAAGTCCTCTGCACCTTGAGGGGTACAGAAGGCCACATATGGAGGACAGCATAGAAAGGAGCAGAGGCTGCAGTGGCAATGGGCTCTGGCTACCTCCCTGGACATGGCAGATTGGTGTGGGAACTCTTCCCTGAGGCTGGCATGGACTCTAGGGACATGAAACCAGTGACAGGCTTTGCAGCTGTTCCCAGGAAGCCCTGGCAAACGATCTGGCCCCTGTCAGGCACTTAGCAGAGCTGCCGCTCCTGGAACAGCTGCCAGAGCCCAGGGCAGAATATCAGCTTTTCTTCTCGCAGGTCTTGCTGCCCTTCATAGAGTCCCAGAGACCAGACGAACGTGAGAAGGCTGTGAACATAATTGCCTGGCTAATCACATCATTTGTCAGCTCTTCCTCTGCCGGGGTAAGGAGCCTCAGGTCCAGACAACCTCCGGTCACCCCATCACCCCTTCCCAGTGTCCCAGGGCACTCTGTGGTTCTGGGTTCCCTTGGAGGGAAGCTTGGACACAGGCTAGGGGACTCAGCAAGGCACTGTCTCGAGTAGGATGTCTTTAACCTTGGGTCTATAGGCTTCTCTCTGGCCCCTCTTCTCTAGGCCAGGAGCCAGCTCTGCTGCCCAGCCTGCCCGAGGCAGAGCTGTCCTGGAGCATGATGGGAACCCTGGCCTGGCAGCCCTGGGCTGCTGCCCAGCAGCACCGGGGCTCAGGGCCTGCAGGGCTGTCCGGCACGTCCCCTTCCCTGCAGCCACCTCCCCACCACATGCCCAGGCGTCAGCCCCGGGACATGTGCTCCTGCCCTGCAGGCGCTGCCCGCCTGAGCCGTGGGGAGCAGAAGGGCTGGGCAGGAGCAGAGGGCAGGTGGCTTGATGTGGCCGAGATGGGGAGTGGAGCTGAAGGAGGCAGGGGCACTCTGTGGGCTGTGGGAGAGAAGAGCAGTGGTGGTGGTGGGAGGGCAGCAGGTCCCAGTCCTCATGTCAGCACCAACATCCCGTGGGCTGAAAGGGACAGTGGTCAAAATCCTTCAGCTGCAGCCTGGGACGGAGACAGCAGTGAGGGGAGACAGCCAGCCAGAGCTGTGGGCTTCATCTGCTGGGTCGAAGCCAGAGGAGCTGGCAAGGGAGCCTGGGCCTGGGGCAGAGGAGCCCGGGCTGCGGGCTGGAGAGCAGGGAAAGGCAGCCAAGACAATGGGGCTACAGGGGAGGCTGTTCCTGCTTGGGACAGCTGTTACCAACCCATCCTGCTGCTGCTGTGTCACCTTCCCTTCAGGTTCTGCTCTCATTTTGCCACGGCTGTTGCAGTGGGTCAGGGGCTGCTGAGAGGTGCCCCTGCACTGGGCAGGGGAGCTGGCAGTGTGCGGGGGCTGGGGCGGATCCTGCAAGCGCTCTGCCTGCAGCGGCACCCAGCCCTACACCAGCTCTTGGGCTAAGGGGTTTGGCCCCAGCTGCCCCACCATAGCCCTGCTGCCAGTGCTTCCTCCTTTCCTTCAGGTCTGCGTCTCTGAGAACCCTGACCTCGATGAAGATGAGCATATCCAGGACCTGGGCAAGCTGGTGGGAGGTCTCATCCTGTGCTGTGCTCCCAACAACCAGATGATCCACTTTAGGGCTGCAGATGCTCTTCGATACCTCTACAAGTTCACCCTGCAGCGGAAAAGTAAGCGAAACGATGACAAGTTGGGTCCTTCCAGGCAGAGAGGCCAAAGCAAGGCCAAGCAAAGCACCGTGCCACCTCACCCATTCTCCTCAGCTAGAGGAAGGAACAAGAAACCCTTCCAAAGCCAGAGTAGGGGAGCAGCTGTGCTGCATCAGCTGCAGGGCCCACACAAGCCAGCATCAGCGCAGTGTGTGCAGAAGTAAGAGGACACGGATAAGGTGAAAGCCACGCACCTCTCTGGGGTCCCTTAGCTCTTGCCTTGTGAGCAATAGCCAATGCTCATGCTGTAGACATGCGTGCTGCTTTCAAAATGCGGCTGCCTCACAGACCTCATCCAGGACTGTTACCTCCCTTGAAGGAGTGGTTCCATAGCTGCCCTGGTTACCGGAGGACTGAAAAACTTCCTGCTGCAACGGGTGCTCCTACTAGAGTTTCAGTCCTGCTTGGTCCCTACAGCCACAGCTACCATTGATTACCATGTCCCAAAACAATTTTTCTGTATTAGTAAACAGTTATTAGTAAACAAAAATAAAAAACCAGATTCAGCAGATTCAGCTGTGCAACACGGTGGTTGGTCCCTCCAGTGCCTGTAGAAAGAAGGTCTCCCTGATGCCCTCCAGAAATCTCCTTAACTGCTTGTGTCCTGCCGTATTGCAAGGAAATCCTCTGCTTGTGACCCACACGCTTTCTCCCAGACTGTTGATTGTCCCGCATATCTGAGCTGCTCCTTCACATAGGAGGCAATCCCCCCTCCTCATCTTCCTCATCCCCCCAGAAGAGCTTGCGTCCATCCACCGCAGCACTCCGGCCGTGCGAGCCATCTCCCACGCCTCAGTTATTCCCACTGTGTTTTAATTGTGTGACTACATGCAGAACTCGAGTTCCTTAGAGTTTCCCAGGCTGTGAGCATTTGTATACACACACTTGAGGCAGGTGCATCGAATCCTTCCCCATCATTCCTGAGCTCCCTCTTGTTCCCATCACCCGTCACCCTTTGCTTTCCAACCCTCTCCACCGCTTCCTTCCCTTGACTGTAGGTCGTAACCTCCCTTCTCAGCCATTCCTAGCTTAAAGCTCTTTTTGCCATTTGGTAAGCTGGTTGGCAAAGATCCTCTGTCCTACCAACTGTTCTTTGTTTCATCCCCCCTATTTAGGCAGGATGCCACCAAAAGATAATCCAGAGCAGCCACAGCTCCAGAGGGAATGGGAAGCTGAGAGCGCCTCCTGGCTTTCTTTGCACTGCGACACCAGTGACATTGCTATGGTAATGAGCTCCTCCCTTGCTGGGACTCTTGTCCATGGCATCAGCAGGAGACTTGAGTGAGCAAAGGCACCCAGAATGAGCGGGACTGGCATGGCTTCGCTCTCCCTGGTGAGAGAGGGTTCCTGCTGTCCCTGAGCAGGGACTATACGAGGGTGGCACTCCGGTGTCCCAGCAGCAGCTCCAGCCCTCCTGGCCACCAGCGAGCCCTGGTTCTCTGTAGGGCCAGCATGCTGTGCCCATGAGCCCAGGCCGCCTCCCTCACCCTGAGGGTCCTCTGTTCTCATTCTCTGCCCTACAGTGACTGCAGCCCCTGTTGCCAGCTTTCCTGCGGGCAATGCTGCCAGCACGGCCGGGCATCTCTCACCAGAGCTGCTTGCCACGCAGCTCAGCTGAGCAGCACAGTCAGGGCACTCGGTGTGCCATGTCTTCCCTGCCTTGCTTCTTCCCGTAGGCGTTTGGAAAATACCTCCAGCCTTCTGAGAGGACAGACGTGGTCCTCACAGCCATTGACGCCACGAGAGACTCCAGCATCTATGACAAGCAGGTGGCCTGCAGCATGCTCTACATGGCCATGAGTGACCCTGCCTGCTGGCTGACGGATGTAAGCCGCCTGTAGCTGGATTGCCCTACCCATGAGACCTTTCAGGCGTTTTTCCTCCCTCTTTCCCAAACGCAAATGGCACCTGAAGCCATTTCAAGCCAGCAGAGCAGGATGGGAAGGGCAGCAGTTTCAGTGGCAGCTGAGGAGATGGTTGCACTCCAGTGGCAGCACCATCCTCACCTGTGTCCCTTCCAGGCACAAAAGATCGTGGGGTGCATCCACAAAAACATGGAGTCCATCCGCACGGTGACAGCCCGGCACAGCCTGGAATCCCTGCTTCTCCTGCTGACCAAGAAGTACCCCAAGGTTACAGTCATGAGCCTGTTCATGATCAGTCCATCATGTGACAGGTACCAGCCTAGACAGCCCTGGGGGCTTGTTCCACAGCCCGGGCATGGCGCGGAGGCTGCGGCAGCCCTGCTAACAGAGCACTCTGGCTTGCAGCACTGCCCTGGGCATGTGGGAGGTGATGCTCTCCCTGCCCAGCACTTCGGAGCTGATCTTCAAGGAGCTGCTCAGTGTGATCGAGGACAGGCTACCACACGGGCTTTTCAGCTTCAGCACAGAGGACGTGTCCAGCCTTCCCTTAGCTGTGAGTGACCAGACCAGGTCTTGCTCACCTCCAGGGCTGTTGATGCCTCCCCAGGAAAACAGACACAGCCCCTCCTGTCTGCCCCCAAACAGCCACCTCCTCCAGGACTTAGGAACACAGCCCCTTAGGGCCAGCAGGGACCCGCCCAGCACCAGGCCCCCCTGTGCCTGCATCCCCCTGCCCTGCTCTGCAGACTGGAAACATAGGGTGGGGGCAAGAGTTAGGGCAGGGGCTGCTCCCAGACAAGGGCAGGGGCGAAGACTGGGGCAGGGGCAGCGAGGTGCTGGGGTCAGGGCTGGGGCAGAAGCCAGAGTCCAGGCAAGGGCTGGGGCTGGGGGAGGGGCTTGGCTACAGCAGAGTTTGTGTGGTCTGCAAGGCCTGAGACTAGAAACCCAGGAGGGTCCGCAGAGTGCGAAAGGCACGCCATACTGGCCCCGGGAGGCTTGTAGTGCCCACGTCAGAAGCAGGAGCTGAGCCACCAGGGTTGCTGGGCCTTGGCCTTGGCTTGGCAGCTGGGTTGCCGTCTCCCTCGTCGGTGTCTCTGTGGCCTGGGGCAGTCCCTGAGCCGCACCCCACGTGCAACCCAAGGGCTTTGGCAGTGCAACAGCAGTGTGTTTGCAGCGAGAGCTGTCTCTGTGTGTATTCCGCAGGCAACCAAGGTCCTGTGCAAGCTCATCTGCCAGGAGAAGCTAAGAGCAGCCTTCCCCAAGCTGCTCGTTGGCCTGGTCTACCAGATTTCATACGCTAAAGCGTTCATACCACACAACGTGAAGCTTTCCTGGAAATACTGTGGACAGCATCAGGCCAATCAACCCATCCCTTTGAGGTGCTCCATCCCCCTTCCCCTGCCATTTCCATGGGCCCTTGGCCAGGGCGCGTGCTCCATGTGTGACCGGACTTTGCTCTGCATGCAGGTTTGCACTGGAGGCCATTAAAGTTCTGCTCTGTGCTGCTGGCTATGAAGAGCATGTCCTCAACATCCAGAACGAGGGCGGCTGGGACATGCTTCTTGACGCTGAGACCCACCACAGCGGAGTCAGTTTGCTGGCCAGGTGAGAGCCCCCTTCCTCCAGCAGTGCCTCCGCAACCCCATCCCTCGTGGCTGAGAGCGGGTCCCCAGTGTGCCAAGGCACAAGGCTGCAGCTGCAGTGCTCGTGACGGAGCGATCAGAGGGGAAAGGGGCGCTCCTTGCTTGGGGAAAGACCAGGACGCTGTGAGTGAGTTGCGTAGAAGCTGCAGCTGAGTGCAAACACATGTCCTGGCCTGGGGTATCATGACTAGGCTGGGCAGTGCAATCCCAGCAAGGCTTTGCCTGCCCTCGTCAGTCCCAGTGGTGCTTTTCTTTCCCCTGCCAGAGAGATGAGGAAGAGCCCAGTTGATCAGCGATCCTGCATCTTCCAGCTCCTGCAAGGGATTCTTCACCATCGGGAGACATTCCCAATAACTTTTGCCATGAATTTCTACGTTGAGGTAGGCCTGGTGGCAAGCAGCGCCTCTGTGAGATGCTTCTGAACCCTGCCCTTCTGCACACGTGGCTGCAGGGCGGGATGACCGTCACCAGAGCTGGGACAGAGCGGGTCCGTTGTCAGTACCTCTGGCCTCGACCCATTTCTGCTGGGGTAGCACTCATGACCACCACAGGCAGGGCTGCCCCCAGGACAGGCTGTGTGAGGCCCTCATGCCCTGAGCTGGCAGTGGGAACCAGGAGCCACACAGTGCGGGGAGCCCTGCAGGCTCTGCCAGTCTCTCATTGCCATCTTTGTTTCAGCTGCTGGCTTGCGATGACCTTAAAAAGGATTTGAGTGACCTGCTCCTCCTCCAGTCATATCTGATTTATCCATGCCACATAATGCAAGGGCTGATACTCAGAGGCATTGTCACCCTGTCGGAAGAACCTGAGATGGTGAGCAAGGCGTGGTCAAGTGAAGCCACACTGGCAGCCTGGGGCTGGGGCAGTGGGTAAGGTTGTGGCTTGGGCCTGGCTGAGAGTAAGGAGGTGGGTGTCAGAAAAGGGGGTGGCTGAGCAGGGGACACAGAGCCTTTGCTGTCCTGCCCTGCCCTGCCCTGCCCTGCCTGCCTTACCCTCGCTCTCCCTCGTCCCCATCAGTGCGCATGTGGCCACCGCCAGACAGGAGGCTGCTGCAGCAATTCCTGTGCCACCTGCCAGGAAGCCGGACGGGAGGCTGGTGCTCAGTGATCAGAGCATTTTTGCCAGGGTGGTCGTCAACCGCTTCACCATAAAAGAAATTCTGTGCTTCATACAGGCAAGAGAAATGCATATCCTGCTGGAAGACATCCTGCAGACCCTGAATCATCCTGCCACAGACATCAAGATGAAGGCCGTGCTTGTCTTCAGAAACCTGATGCGTCATATGGACTGGAAGAAGGCCAGCCACATCACTGTGCAGCTGGCGGAGAAGCTCCTGCCACTTATTGATGATGTAAGGCTGCTGTGGGAGCCTGAGCCCCGCAGATGGGCACTCTGCAGGGACAGCTGCCCATCAGCCCAGCACTGCAGGCAGCACTTGGGCAGGGCTGCTTCCCTCCTCACGGCCCTGGGCTCTCATGGGATGGCTTCTGGGCTCTGCAGCCCAGCAAGGCTTCTCCTTGGCAGGTTGATGCCCCTGGGTGACCTGAGCCCACTGTGCTGGGGCCCAGCCTGGCCCCTGGGCAAAGCACCTGCAGCCCAAGAGCTGCTCTCAGAGCCCCGAGGGCTCCCCCAGCTGCACTGTCAGGCAGGACCAGACGTTCTCCCCAGGCGCTGTGGCAGGGGGGCTGAGGCTGAGCCGGCGGGGTGTGCCCTGGAGGCATTGCCGAGGGCCAGCCTGGTCTCCTCCTTGGCCCGTCCCCGGAGAGCGCTGCACTGACATAGCTGGCAGTGAATGCTGGAGGGCTGGGAGAGCACTCAGAGCCACAGCACCACCTGATGGAAACCTCTTGTGTGGCCTTTGACAGGGGCCGTTGCCCAGGGCCATTGCCCGGGGCCATTCAGCCGCAGCTGCAGATGTGGCCCATGGCTCCTCTGTGCTGAATCCGACCCTGGGGCATCTCCCCTCACATCAACCACGCTAATGCCCTTGATCACCGTGGGCAGGGAGAGGCTGTTGCTGCAGTTCCTCTCTCTTCCTTCCTACCAGGAGTCCAGCCAGCTGCGAGAGCTCTCCATCTGCCTCTTCAGAGACGTGATGGAGACTGTGGTGGGGAGAGACAAGAGACGGCTGAAGAAGAAAATCCGGAGGGGCCTGGTCCCGCTCTTCTTCCGTATGAACGACCAGACCGAGAGTGTGGCCAAGGTACAGATTTCAAAGCTGAACAGTGACGTGGGGAAGGAAGGGTGTGCT
This sequence comes from Gavia stellata, assembly GCF_030936135.1. Classification (NCBI taxonomy): domain Eukaryota; kingdom Metazoa; phylum Chordata; class Aves; order Gaviiformes; family Gaviidae; genus Gavia; species Gavia stellata. The sequence continues at coordinate 90,346 of NW_026777174.1, forward strand.
GATGCCGTGGTGGTGGCCTGGGCATCAGGGGCGAGGGCTGCTGGCAGTCGGACTCTGGGAATGTGTGTAACCTTGGGGTCCCACTGCCCAAGTCGCTGAGGACAGGGCAGAGCTCCCTTCCCTCCCTGCACCGGTCCCACCACTGCCTTCCTCCTCCTCCCGAGCCTCCTGCTGCAGAGGTGGCTAGGGGGCTGGGGTCCCCTCCCAGCCCTGCTCCCCCCATTCAGCCCTCCTCCAGCGCAGCCCAGAGGAAGGGTCCCTGCAGACCCAGCACGAGCACGGACTTTTCCCAGACCTGCCCTACTTGGTCCCGCAGGGCAGGGCAGCAGCCCATGGCCACCCAACACGCAAGTCCCTACAGGCTTCCCAGCTGTCCCTGCAGTTGTCAGAGGCCAGGGCTTTGATGAGCCCCAATCCCTGTCCCCCAGGGGCTGTGCCCAAAAGACCCCCAGATGTTTCGGGCAGCTCCCTAAGAGCAGGACTGAAGTCCTGCTCAAGAGAGCACCTGCGTCAGGCCAGTGAACTTGATCTGTGCAGAGCGGTTCAAGGAGTGGAGAGGCAGCTTGTTCCCCAGCCTGCGGTGGGGAGAGTGGTGGAAGGGAGATGCAGTTGGAGAAATATTGGTCATGCATCCCAGGATCAACCCACCCGGAGCCTCAGTGTAAAAGAGCTGGGGCAGCCCTGGCTGGGGAGCCAAGGGTCCTGCTGGGGGATGCCCATGGGAGGTGTTGCTGGCTCCCTCCTGCCCTGGTGTCTTTGGGACGACTCCTCTCACCGCCTACAGCCATGGGCCCACACCTCCTTTACCCTTCGCTCTGCCCCCAGCCCTAGCAGCAGCTCAGCAGCTCTTGCGGATGTCTATTCTGCTGGCTGGCAGAGTGCAATACCTGAGGTGATGGCTGCCTTGGGCATTAAACCCAGTTCAGAGTCTGTCCCCAGCTGCCTCTTCCCATAACAAGCTGGGAACAGCTCACAGTCTTGCCAAGAGGAGGGGCATGACAGGTCTCCTTCTCCGAGCTGTGGTGCCATCTCACAGCTTCTGCTGCTTTGCAGGCCTCTGGCGAAGCCCTCCTCACCTCTGCAGACCTCCTGAAGAGGAAGAAGCTCAAGCAACTGGCCCAGACAAAGCAGACATGGAGGATTGGAGAGACCTTGGTGAGGACAACCCCCAAGCCCCAGGGCCCAGTCTGGACAAGGGACGCGCCATGTGCCCGGGCTGTGGACTGTGCAGCTCTTCCTCGCCGGCCCTGCTCCAGACCGGAAGCTACAGCCTGGAGCTGCATCCTTCTTCCCTTCCCTCAAGCACAGAGCCCCCAGGGGTTCTTCTCCAGGCCCCTCTCCCCTCCCGCCCCTGGGTGCTGAAGAAGACCCTGGCCCATCTGGGCCCTGGCAGCAGGACTGAGAGGTCTCGGTACCTCTGGGCCGCCTTTGCCTGGGGCTCTCTCTGAACCTCAGCCCCACAGAGCTCCTGGCTGGAAGAAAGGAATGACCTGGGGAGGAAGGGGGGTGATGGGAAGAGGGGCTGGTCTGGATGACTGGGATTGGTCTGTGCTAGCCCCGTGCCTTTTGCTCTCTCCAGCTGCTGCAGGACAGGAGGAGGATGGAAGAATACCTGCATCAGAGCCTGCCATACCTGAAGGATGCTCAGGCCACCTTGAGAGAGGAGGCCATCAGGTTCATTGGTGAGCCACAGCCCCCAGGGTCCCTCTTCTGGCAGCCTGGCCCCAGTCCCTGCCACTGCACTGGCAGCAAGGAGCAGCCCTGTGGCTGCCAGAGCCCCGGCTGCCCCGTGCAGCGCCTGGGCAGCCAGGTGCTGTGTGCCTCCCTCTCGCAGCCTGCCCACGCAGGTGGGCTTGGTGGCAGCCTTGCTCGGTCCCACCGCCCTCGGGTACTGTCCTTCCCTGGGGTCAGCCCTGCTGAGGGGGACAAGGGTGTGCAGCCGAGCTGGCAGGGCCAGGGGCTGTGCTGCCAGGAGCATGTTGGGGAGTGGGAGGTCTGACGGGTGCTCTGTGCCTAGGGTTTGGTGTGCGGCACCTGAGGGATCGAAATGAGGAGAAGCTGCACGATATGTGCAACGGTGAGTAGGGGCGGTGCTGTGCTGGCTGGGGCTGGTGGGGCAGGGGACAGAGCCTGGGCGGGCTGCTGCCATGCCTTGTCCTGCTCCAGGGAAACGCTTCAGGGGCAGAGGAAGGTGTCAGGGGCATTTGGGGCATTCCTGAGCACCAGGTTCCAGCTGATCCGTTGGTCCCACCTGCTCCTCCTGGCCAAGGAAAGAGACGGATGGGGCTGGCATGGGAGGGTCTCTGCAGACGGCGGGGTTTCACCACTGCTCTGCTTCTTTCTGTCGCAGCTTTCCAGCACTTGGTGAATGACCCTGAACCCTCAGTCCGTTCCCTGGCAGCTCAGACCTTGCTGATCCTGGGAACTCCAAGGAAGCAGCCAACATCAGGATGGCCCCTACGAACACTGTGCTGCGGGCTCGGCAGAGACAGGGAGAGGTGAAGGTCTCCTGGGGAAAATGGCTGCATGTGAATAAAGCTGGATCAACCAGCCCAGTCCCATGGTGTCCTTCACACAGGGAACACCCTGAGCAGGCTGAGCAGACAGCGTCATTCCTGGCCTCTACTGATGCCTGCAGGCCAGCTCATCCCTCCGCACACCCTGGCCCCAGTCTTGTTTTACAAGTAGTTTACCCCTTTTTCTTTGGGCTTTCCCCCAAAAGAAGCCATGCCTGTTCGCCCCCCCGTGCAAGTCTATCCTTTAGGGAGGCAGAGGGCAAAGGGGAAATGGCAGAGCCTGGAGAAATCGGGATTGCCTGGAGAGCTGCCCAGCGCCCCCACTTTCCAGTAGCCTATGGCAGCACAGCACACGCTGACCCAGGGTGTCCTTGCACCAAAGCCCCAGCAGCGCTGCTGGACCACAAAACCTCCCAGAGGGGAGGAGGAGGGAAGCTGTAGCCCAGCCTTCCCCCGCTGAGACATGCCAGGGCATGAAAAGGCGCCCATGCTTGGCCAAGCTGCTGAGCCGTCATTCGTGCCAGTGTTCTGAAGTGGCCACCTCCAGTATGCTCCTGGCTTGCACATCCTTGCCCATGAGCCAAGGGTGAAGTTTCCTTGTGGAGAGGCAAGAGCTGTGCCGGCACGCCCTTCTGCACCTCCTCTGGGCTGCTGGGGCTGGGCTCCCAGCCCTTGCGGCAGCCGGGCTGCTCTGGCCGTGCTCTGCCAGCATGCAGCGGCCACTGCTTTGGCAGGGAGAGAAGGAGGCAACGTGCCAGGAGTGCCCGGGTGCCAGAGATGCCCTGGCACCCTGCTTGTTCCAGCAGCAGCCGTTCTGACAAACCTTGTCTGTGCTGGAGTCCAGTCCCTCCTGTCACCTCCGCAGAGATGCCATTTTGAAGGACAGCAGCATCTTTAGCGCGGCAACTTTGTTGCCAGTGCCAGTCTTGAGTTTCCATCAAGCACCCAGAGGCTGTCACAGCAGAAGGAAATTATTGCCTGCTCCAGAGCTACCTTGTTAGCACAGAGGTAAAGGCTTTGGGAAGAAACCTACAAAGCCCAATTGTTTCCTTCTATACCTAGTTCCAGAACTTGGAGAAAGAGGACCTCTTCCTTTAATATGTATCTGGATATTTTAGTGAAGATTTAACTCCCACTGTATACTTCTCTGAAAAACATTGTTTCTACAGACTATTTCTTTTATCGGTGTTTGCCCTAAAAAAGAAAAAAAAGAGAGATCAACTGGCAAGAACCATGAAAGAAAGCTTAGGAACCCTGCTTATTTCTTCATTTCTTCTGTTGTGCAGAGCATACCCGAGGGATGTTTCCCCACCCCTGAATGCACCCTGCACCATGTGGTGCCTGCAGAGTTGGGCTGTGGGGCTGTGTATGGGGCAGTGGGGCTGGACTGGTGCAGGGACAGGAAGGCAAACTGGAGCCGCAGTGCTCCAGGAAGCTCCCACACTGCCGGGACGGCCAAATTATCTTCAACCCCCAGCCAGCCAGGGATGCCACCCCGGTCACTCAGATGCCTCTGGGGAGCCAAGACATACCGGGAGTGGGAAGTGCAGGGTGTCACTGCCCTGCCCCGCCCCAGCTCTGCCAGCAGCCCTTCTGCAGCCAGAGCGGCTCCCTGCAGTCAGGACAGGACTCTCTGCTGCTCACAGAGTCTCTTGGGGGTCTCTGGAGCTGCTGGAGGTCTTCTCTGCTGACCCAATGGCCCGCAGCTCTGCCTTAGTGTCAGCTCATGGCCACTACCACAGTCCTTTGGCAGTGTGTGTCTCTGCTTGGCGCTGGCCACCACGGCCTGCCTGCATGGTCCCAGAGGATCCCAGCAAGGCTATGCTTGGAGAACAGGTTGTGGTTGTCCTTAGTCTGAGTAGGTGGGATAATCTGGTTGGGGATCATGATGAGAAGAAAAGAACAAGAGACCACAAAACCAAGAAGCAGTGAGGGAAATGTCAAAGGAGGTTAAAGAAAGAAAGAAAGAAAGAAAGAAAGAAAGAAAGAAAGAAAGAAAGAAAGAAAGAAAGAACATGAAAAGAACATGAAAGAACAGCTCTGTGAGGCCCCCAACACAACTCACAGCTACCGATCATGGTTGAATCGCATTATCGCTTCCTACCGCGCTTAATCCCAGGCGCCGCTTGCCCTCCCGGTCCCCCTGCACGCTGGTGGGATTGCCCCCAGGCTGTCTCACGCTATGTGGGGACGAGCCACAAAGAGCAGAGCATGGCTCCCACAGGTGACGGCCGCCACGGGGCAGTCTGCGCCGCCACCAGCCGGGTGGTAACTGAGGCCCTGTACCCGCCGCCCCTGCGCACCTTCTTTGGTCTGGGCGTTGGTGATCTGCAGGTTGCAGTTGGCCACCTTTAGCTTCTTGTGGCCCGTGATCTGGCGCTTGAGGTCGCACAGGGAGATGTGGAGGCTCTCGAAGGGGACCGTATCATAGTTCAGCTTGTAGTGGATGCACGACATGGTCGGGGCCAGGCGGTGTCTGCGCCGCGACAGCATCTACCGTGGCAGACGGTGTCATGGCCTCCACGACGGGATAGGGCCTGCAGCGGCTTTGGGAAGGTCCCAGGGAAGGGGCCAGGGCAAGCAGCACAGGCTGAGCTCGAGCGGGCTGGCGGCACTCAGAGGCCGTGGCGCTCTGCCATGGCCAGGCCCAGCAGCCTCAGGGAGACTCGGCTGGAGGAGGCCTCAGGGCTCCATGATGGCAGCGCTGCGAGGCCCCGGCCCCCGCCCCCTCAACAGCTCCGGCCCATGGCCCTCAGCGATAGAGCTGGGTCATGGTGGCAGCACCCGCCCGGCTCCTCCTCGCTGCACAGGCAGGAGGGTGGATGATGGGGAGAGGCCCCCGTGGCCCCGGATTGGCCTCCGCTCTCCCTCTCGCACGCAACACTCCCAGGCCGATCACTCGCTATGGCGACTCGGGTGCCCCTGCCTCAGCGTTCTGCTGAGGGGTTCCCAGCTGACAAGTGCAGGGTCTGTGGTGAGCACCACCCTTTTGATTTCAGTGCTGTCCTCTAGGAAGGGTTTGCTGCTAGTCTGCAAGGAGACCCCTGCCTGTGCTTGGAGAGCAAACCTATTGACAAGCTTACTCACTCTGTAGGGGCTGGGAACGGGAGATACCAACAGAGCCTTAAAATTAATACAACGAATGGAAATGCACAACTCGGGTCTTAGGACAGTACAGACGAAAAGGGGAGTCTTATGCCTGGAGTGTTCCACAGATCTGTTCCTACGCCTAAAGGCAATCGGTATTCGTCCACGAATTCCTTCAAAACCTTACAATATACCACATCCGCTGAGCGTGGAAGGGAGATGCTCCAGAAGCCCTTATACTAAACTTATTCTAATAAGCCATCACGCTGTACATTTGCTCCTGGATGGAGTTTATCAGGCCCTGCAGACTCTGAGACAACGTGCACAGTCGCAGATAGAGTCACTTGGTATTATGCAGGAAGCGACAATCAATCTAAAGATAATGATACAGCTTTGGTTGCCACTACGGGCCTATAGGATTCTGATTGCTCTGAGTCATCTACTCGGGGTCCGAACCTTACTGGTTTACCTAAACAACCAAATCCAGCACATGCTAACCCTTTTACAAGAACAATTTACATGATTCAGATTTATTTGAAGATTATACTACCCTATTTGCACAACTCCCAAGGCAATATTGGATAGGTGAGGATTTACCCTCAACCTGAGCTGAAGAATGTATTCTAAGTGCATTAAGACCATCCACACAGGTTAGAGCCACTGTGTCTTCTGCCTCTCTAGCTCCTAGCTACTGATAGCTATGGGAAAAAGTGTTACAGCCCTCTGATAGAATGTGGCACTAAGTTCCACCTGTCTGTAACAGCCTTTACCCACAGTTAAGGGGTTGCAAAACTAGAAAGAGCTGTGGTAAATGCGTCAAGAGAATTAGACAAAGCCATTAATGAGAGTGCAGATGCTATTACAGCCCTACAGAAGAGATCAAATTATTATCACAAATGGTAATATAGAATCGATTAGCCTTAGACAACCTTTGAGAAGTCGAGGACAGAGTATGTGCATTATTGAATAACAGCTGCTGAGGGTTTTATATAAATCAAGACTGGCAAGATGAAACTGATAGAAACAAGATACAGACTCATTTTAAAATATTACATGAAGTAAGGCAGGGATCTCCCCTAAATCTCTTTGGGTGGTTAACCTCTTGGCTCCCAGACTTCGGTTTAGGACTGTGAACTAAAAGGATTTGGGTGGTTGTACTGACTCTCTTGTTTTGCTTTGTAATTAGGTATGTGTGCTTACAGAGTTGTATTACCTTATGAACTCGACTTACGACTGAAATAATGAATAACATACTGTGACGCTGATGGTCAAAAGAAAAGGAAGGACTGTTAGGGAAATCTCATTCCCTAACTATTGCACCAATTAGTCTTTAGAGTATGAAACTGTATGAACTTTCTTAAGATATATCTAGTTGACACTGTACACTGCATATGACTGACTGGCTCAGTCAGCATGAATAAAGGACCCCAGCTCATTGCAAGGAGGAGAAGGACAACCCCCACCCTGAACTACTAGCATCACCACCCTGGTTCTGGCATCCCCATCACTGCCCCAGCACCAGCACCACAGCTGGCCAGCTGTATCCGGCACTCGGAAGGAGCTGCAGCTGCCCCGGGGGGCCAGGCAGGGACTGGCTGAGCGTGGAAAACTCAGCTGGCACCTATCCGCCGAGCGGGTATCGCTGGCCGGGGCTAAAACACAGAGATCCCAGAGCTGGCGCTGCACCAGCTCCTCAGCTCTCTTCACCCCCTCTACAGCCTTCTCCGGCGCTGCCTGGACCTCATCCGGCAAAACCCCCAGCCCACAGGTGAGCCCTGAGCCGGTGGCATGAAAAATTCCCAAATGGCCCATGCCGACCGAGGTGAGAGGCAAGGAGGCACAGTATAGAATTACAGGGGCAAATATGTTTTCATGCTCATGCTGTGGCCCAGCCCAATTGGTGCACCCCGAATGTGGCCTTACACAGGGTTCTGAGACCCTTCGATTGCTCAGGTACAAGATGACTTGACTAATTACTAGCACCTACACTACCCATTACTAATCCTAGTCAAACGCTGCCAAGCAGCTCTAGTTTTGTAGCATTCTCGCTGCTTGTCTCTTGATCCAGATGGCCCTGGAGCCAGCCTTGCTAGAGTTACTCATCTATGATGCCAGACCATGCTGGGAGGGTTTCAAAGATGTCTCAGAGGGGCTAGGATCCTGACTGCTCACTTCAGCCTGCAATAGTCCCATTCCTCATCTGAAAGCTCCTGCGTGCCTGGCTGAGGACAGACACAATCCACACAGAGAGCCATCAGAGCCCGACCCTGCACTTTCCTTGCTCACCTTTCCTTGGAAATCTTCTTTGCTGGGTTGTCTGAAGACCTGGAATTGCAAGAACTGGGAAGAAAACCTCCCTGACGGGTTGACTGGAACTTCCCGGCTGGGCTAAAACCATACGCCCTTGGGACCCCCCTTTCCCAAGAGCCGGCAGCACAGCTTGGCTTGGGGGAAGGGCACGAATCAGACCTCAGGGCCCAGAGACGAGCACAAGCATCTGCCAAGGGAGCTGCATCCAACCTGGAGCGCTCCCCACTTGCTTCTCTGACAACAAAGCCCTGGTGCATGCTCTCACCAGGAGGGAGAAACAATTTCTGCTTCTCCAAATCTCCATTTATGAACGACTGTCAGCAGACATGAGGCTGTCCATGAGCATGAGAAGCACATGAAGGCCAGAAGACAGCAAAGGCACCTGCTCTGACCCCACCGGCGCATGCCTGCTCCAAAGCATGCCAGCCTCCTGTCAGAGAGGAGGCAACTCTACCTTCCACTGCCCTGCTGGTGTGAAACATTGCTCAGGCTGGCGACACGTGGGGTAGCAGCAGGAACGCTTTGGCCTATGAGCAAAGTGTTCCCAGAGCTTGCTGCTGGCATTTGCACGGCTCACAGACCTGGACACAACTGTCTGTGCCTGCCATGTGCTTTTCAGTTTGCCTTCCCGGACCAAGCCAAGCTGTGACACAAGAGCTTTGGTCCTCCCATCGAAAACTACAAATGGTGTTATCACCATGAAGCGCCTGTGGGATAGAAAGAAAACTTGTCAGGCAGCAGTTGCGCCAGAGGCAAACCAGCTCAAAGCGGCAAAGTTGCAACAAAATAATGCAAACTCAGCTAATAAATATGCATTAAGTGTGCTTACACGGGGGTGGGGGGAGCGTTGTGTGAACAAATTCTCAAATTGAACGGTAACAGGCAACCCCATGGCCAAAGCCAATAGGTTTTGTAGACTGTAAAAATGAATAGGTGAGCAGCCCTAAGATTGCATACAAGGAATCAAGAATTGTAACACGGGGTCCTTCTCGGGCTCCCAGCCGAGAGGCACCTTTATGGCTGGCAACAGAAAGCGGTTTTAGCTAGCGTGAACATCTGCTGCCTTCTTTCCTGTACCCACGCAGGAACTACAAGAGAAGTGCAAGCAAATCCATTTTGGTAAAAGTTCAGGTCAACATGGAAACAGCCAGAACTCTCAACAGTTACGCTGACCCTTACTTAGCTATTTATTTTCTCTTCCTTTGATATGCAACTAAGCACAATCCCTCCTACTCACAGTCTTTCCTCCCAGCCTCACAGCTCTCCTACATAAGAAATCTACCTGAAATATGGATTCACATCCACTATCATGGATGATGAACCTCACCCTAAGCACATGTGGTGCCTTGAGACAGCAGCAAAGGACTGCATGAAGTCACCACCACGAGCAGACGTTCAAACCTGAAGCATCCACAACACCCAGACAAACCTCCACCATTTGTTCAGCAATGTTTCAAGTCACACGACACTCAGTCCACAACTTTACGAAATGTCGCTAAACTTAACGACAGCAGCCTCTTTGCAGGTTTCTTACTCAAGAGCAAAAACCAAAGAGCCACGTACCCTTGGATAAACCCTTGTCCTTCCCTGTGCCTGGTGTCTTCCCATGGCTCTTCCTCAAGGCAGGACAAATGACCAGGACTAAAAATAACATAACCCCAGGAACCCAGGGCCAACAAACTCAGATTCCGTCCATAATAATAACACGCTTTAATCCTAACTCGCTGGCACACCATCACCCTGTTGCCCCATAACCCTAGCACATTGTAGCTCTAAGAGATCAGAAAATGGAACACAAACTCCCTGGAGAACTGTGCCAGGGCCTTCAGGAGCCACCTGCCAGCTGGCCCTGGATCTCAGACATCACAGCTGGGAAGTGGGAGTGAGACGGGGCCACCAGGACATCACCAGCATCCCTCTTTCACCCCTGAAAAAGTGCCTGAATTACACGCTGCTTCTCCCCCATTCCCAGGCTGCCCCAAGAGAGATCTGCCTCCCCCAAATCAGCTGTGTGACATGGACACCACGTACGAGCTGCAGACATGGGTCAGGATGCCTGTCCAGAGCGGACGAGACATTCTGTGGTGCCCTGGTGCTGGCAGAAAGGAGAGATGGAGACAACGGTGGGAACTGCCCAGGGCAGCCGGCAGCCAGCGGTGGGGCCCAGCAGCGTGCAACACCAGCAGAAATGCCCGGCTCCTTGAGCCTCGGCCCCGGGGCTGCAGCACGCAACCAGCACCAGCTGGGGCTTCGCTGGGAAAAAACAGGCAGGGGTGACCCTGGCGCCCCACACGCGTACCCAGCCCTGCGATCTGGCATCCTCTGCCCATTGCTGTCACGGGATCCAGAAAGCAGTGCCGCTGGCCCTGGCGCGGTCCTGAGCCATCTCTCGATGTTGTGTCTTTCACCAGCAGGCCTAAAAAGAGGTAAAATTGACCAGAATTAAGCCGTTGTCCAGGTTTTGCAGGCAGTATGGTTTGTTGAGCTGCCTGGTGGTGCCGTTCCTGGGAAGCCCTCAAGAAACAGGGCGGCTGCCTGTACCTGCAGGCAGGCGGTGGAGTGTGCCCCGCAGGAGCGAGCGATGGTTTGGGCAGCTGTTGAACAGGGTCAGCCTTTAAATGTCTCCAACCTGGTACGCCTGGTTCCTTTCTCCTTGCAGTTGTATTTAGAACTTCAATAGTAATTTTTTACAAGAAAACCATACAGGAAACAAACAAAAAAACAGCTGGGCGTTTTTTTCCCCCCAGCTGGGCTCTTTTTCCCCAGTCCTTGCCACTCTGCAAGCTGATGCTCGTCACCAATATTAGGGTGCAGGACTGGGCCCAGGGCAGGGCTTTTGCAGGCAGCACATTCCTTGAAGCTCCCGGTAATGCAGTTCATGGGGAGTGCTCAAGAAATGGGGGCGGTCGCCCATAACTGCTATTTTTGGTCTCTCCCCATCGCTCTCCGTCCAGCTCCCTGCCCTGCTCCTCCGGGGCCTGGGCCTGGGCCGGGGCAGCCCCAGGGGGACAGTGTCCCTGCAGGGTCAGACAGGAGGGAGGCGTGCCCCATGGCATGCTGAGAGAAGGAGTGCACCAGGCCATGCCGGGAGCTGTAGGCCTGGGGCACGGGGCTGCCCGGCGGCCATGTCGGTCTCGGGAGGTGCAGTCTCTGCTCCAGCCGTGGCCCAGCCGAGGTGAGGGCCGGGGCCACCCGTGAGGCAAGGACAGGCACGCGACTGGAGCTATGGAAGAGGAAGGGAGGAAAGGACAGGCAGACAGAGAAAGAAGGGCCTGAACTGAAAAATTTGCTGGCAGTGCAGAGAGCAGGAGCTGTGGTGAGCCCAGGCCCCGGGGCCATGTCAGCCCTCTTCCGCATCTCAGTCCCTCCCTCCCAGTCCCCAACTCCCATTTCCATCTGTGTAATAATTTTCGCTTCCCCGTACCTCTCCTCTTACTGTCTTCTGCTCCCCATCCCTCTCCTTGTCCTTGTCTTCCTTTCTCCCTCCTTCCTTCTGCTTCTCTTTGTTTCTCTATCGCTCTGTCCTGCTCACTGTCACTGTGTTTTTTCATTCACTTGGGGAAAGCGCGGCCACCTGTGAGGGGGATCCAGAGCTGCTTGTTTCCCAATCAGGAGACTAAAAGGACCGGACAGCACTATTTGAGCGAAGGCTGGGGGAAAGCACGCCACCGAGTGACACTGCATGACCTTCCCTCGTGCCCTCGAGGTCTTGTTTCTTACCTCTGCGTCCCTCCAGTCAATGCAGCACGCAGAAGCACGGGCAATAGTCACAAATGCATTTGCCGTATGGCACGAGGATGCTGCAGATGCATTTAAAGCATTATTTAAAGCAAAAAGCACTTGCAGCCACAGCCCCTGAGAGCCGCCTGCAGGGGCCGGGGCAGCCCAGCCCCCCTTAACCCTTTCCCTCCCAGGAGGAGCTGGGGAGGCTGTTGGGGCGGGGCGGAACACAGGGAGCCCCCGCATTCCGTCCTAGGAGACCCAGAGAGTCCTTAGCAGCCAACAGCCACAACGGACCATGGCGCGGCCACCACTGCAGCTCCCAGCGTGTGGCTCCTGGGCCCCCCCGGCGCTCTGGCTCCTTCAGCCACATGTGCTCCCCGAAACCTTCTACCCCCGAGGTAGGGACCCACCCCGACCCCTGCAGCCCGGGGACGCTCTTGGGGGCAAGAGTGGAGCTGACTGCCGGCCGTCGCTCCTGTCTCTCTTGCAGGCTCTGCCAACCCGTGGCGACTGCCCTCGCAGGCGCAGCCCTTCCCTGCAGCCTGGGCACCCCCAGTGGGGGTGGCCCCCCAGGCCCCCCAGGCACCACCACGTATGGCACCCCTGCCTGATCGGGCACTCTGCCTCCTTTGGCACCTCCAGCACCCCCAGGCACTCCCAGGATGCCCCCACCACCCCCGTCCCCCCGGCAGATATGGCACAGGCCTTCAGCATACCCGGGTCAGCATCCCCTGCCCTTGCCTGGCTGATGCGCACCCACTAAATCCCCTTGCCAGAGAATTTCCCAAATACTTGGGGCCGTCTCTCCCATTTCAGCTCCTAGAAGCGAGTCTCCTTCCTGATTTGCAATCCTGTGCCGCTGGCACGGCAGCTCACCCCACGGGGAGCGCCCCGGCCACAAGCTCCCCACATCCCTGGCGCAGAGCCGGGGGACGTTGGCCCTCGGGGCCACCTCAGCAGGTGCCCCTGGAGGGTCCCCCCAGCCAAACACGGCTCCCTCTCCTCCACACAGGTCTGCAGAGAGGTCCATGTGGCTGCTTCTTCCACCCGCAGCTCTTGCACGCCCTGGGGACCAGCACCCACCTGCCACTGGCCACCACCACACTCGGCCACCCGGCTGCTTCTCTGCTGGCTGCTGCGGGACCCCCCCGTGCTGAGCAGCTCCTCAGAGCCCCCAGGGCCAACCACAACACCTCCCGCCCGACACCCATCAGGGCAGAGCAGTGGCCCCAGCCCCCCCGCTCCTGCCAACATCCATCCCCGGCTACCAGCACATCGAGGCGCAGAGGGCAGAGACCAACACCTCCAGCGCAGCCACCCCCGGGAAGCAACATCCCCCCGGGCAGCTGTGGAATAATTGCTGGAAGTAATTTAGGAATTAAATTTATATTAAAGGTACAGCATTGAAGAAATCTTCAGGGTGGAGTGTGGCGAATATGCAAGGAATCCATCCCACAGAAGTTCCCTAGGCAACCTTAGATGTCGGCAACACCAGGGGAGCTTGGTGCGCTGACTCTAAGAGAAACTACATGGAGGGTGGAGCAGAGTGAAGACACTGCAGCCAGGCTCTGTGATAAGACGGGAACTGGAAGTTACTATGGAACTGACAAGCTGCATATTTACTACCCTGAGCTGCATATTTACCACCCTGAGCCAACAGTCTGTCATTTTTTGACAAAATACTATCCTTTGGGTGAACTTTGCTCATTAGAATCTCATTATAATACCAAAACACACAGAATCACAGAATCACAGAATCACAGAATCACTACGGTTGGAAAAGACCTGTAAGATCATCAAGTCCAACCTAAAAAAACAAAAACCACCACACAACAACAACAAGCCACAACACACCAAAAACCAACCCACCCAACACCACACAGCACCATGCCCATCAAGCTACATCCCACAATGCCACATCCACACGCACATCCATCCACACCTCCATCCCAAAGCTACCCACCTCCAAGGTGCAACCACCCCTCACTGAGCTTGCGCTCTGAATTTTTCTTAGTCTATACCTTTAAAAGTAGACGAGAAACTTTTACACCAATCACAACAGAGGTATGTATGACTAGAGTCACTCAAGCTCCACCTGTAAGGACAAATAATATAAAAATGGCTTAAGAGAGGAGGGATGCCAGGGAAGATACCATCGCAGACCACCTTTGACACCTGGGATCAGTCGATGGGCTGAGCCTCTCTTCCCCCCCACAGGGACGCCTTTGGGTAAGATTCGAACACTTGGTTATACCAAGTGCTTCCCCGGGAAACTTAGAAATCTCTATAGAGTTGCTTTATAACTTAACGCGTTTGTAGCCAGGCTATATTACTCACATTCTTGGTATTTGCACATGCTTTGCAAGCAGTAATTTTATCACCGGCAATCCAAAAGAACTTGTGTATCTGTTGCTTCAATAAACTGCACTATTCACTAATCTAGCCGTGAGAGTTCTCATTGAACGCCACCAAATCCCTTAAGTGTGGCCGTGCTAGTTCATGGAACGCGACTAGACTGAAAGTGTGCAGTGTTACAAGTGTATCCGTAATCGTGAGAGTTCAATACATTGAACGCGACCGGGCTTGTAACATCCTGGCGGTGTTACGAGTGTATCCGTAATCGTGAGAGTTCAATACATTGAATGCGACTGGACTTGTAACACAGAAAAATTGGGCATCCCTCAGAATCTAAGCCTAGCCGCCCCCAGCCCCTCTGATATCTGAGGACAAGCTGGAACGCAAGGGGGTTTATTTTCTGCCAAATTGCCTTGCCCTTTAACGCGACAGAAAAAATTGGCGTCACGGACAGGATTGCCATGGATGAATTACTGCAAAAATATAAATGTGCCCCTTCCCAGGCTGGGAAGGAGTGGGCTCAAAAGTTTTGGAAGGATGAAGAGAAAGTGGTAGAACGCATTGAGCAGTGTCAGGCTGCGCACAGGATTAGAATGAGAAAAGGTAAAAGTGTTATCTGTGCAGTTTTAGGAGCCTGTTTATCTTGTGCTCAGCAAGAAGCTAA
>NW_026777174.1:112500-115000 GCF_030936135.1 Gavia stellata
GGTTCGGGTTCGGGTTCGGGTTAGGGTTAGGGTTAGGGTTAGGGGTTAGGGTTAGGGTTCGGGTTAGGGTTAGGGTTAGGGTTAGGGGTTAGGGTTCGGGTTAGGGTTAGGGTTAGGGTTAGGGTTAGGGTTAGGGTTAGGGTTCGGGTTAGGGTTAGGGTTAGGGTTAGGGTTCGGGTTAGGGTTCGGGTTAGGGTTCGGGTTAGGGTTAGGGTTAGGGTTAGGGTTAGGGTTAGGGTTAGGGTTCGGGTTAGGGTTCGGGTTAGGGTTAGGGTTCGGGTTCGGGTTAGGGTTAGGGTTAGGGTTAGGGTTAGGGTTCGGGTTAGGGTTAGGGTTCGGGTTAGGGTTAGGGTTAGGGTTAGGGTTAGGGTTCGGGTTAGGGTTAGGGTTAGGGTTCGGGTTAGGGTTAGGGTTAGGGTTAGGGTTAGGGTTAGGGTTTAGGGTTAGGGTTCGGGTTAGGGTTCGGGTTAGGGTTAGGGTTAGGGTTCGGGTTCGGGTTAGGGTTAGGGTTAGGGTTAGGGTTAGGGGTTCGGGTTAGGGTTCGGGTTAGGGTTAGGGTTAGGGTTAGGGTTAGGGTTAGGGTTAGGGTTAGGGTTAGGGTTCGGGTTAGGGTTCGGGTTAGGGTTAGGGTTAGGGGTTAGGGTTAGGGTTAGGGTTAGGGTTAGGGTTCGGGTTAGGGTTCGGGTTAGGGTTCGGGTTAGGGTTAGGGTTAGGGTTAGGGTTAGGGTTCGGGTTAGGGTTAGGGTTCGGGTTAGGGTTAGGGTTAGGGGTTAGGGTTAGGGTTAGGGTTAGGGTTAGGGTTCGGGTTAGGGTTAGGGTTCGGGTTAGGGTTAGGGTTAGGGTTAGGGGTTAGGGTTAGGGTTAGGGTTAGGGTTAGGGTTCGGGTTAGGGTTCGGGTTAGGGTTAGGGTTAGGGTTAGGGTTAGGGTTAGGGTTAGGGGTTAGGGTTAGGGTTAGGGTTCGGGTTAGGGTTAGGGTTAGGGTTAGGGTTAGGGTTAGGGTTAGGGTTAGGGTTCGGGTTAGGGTTCGGGTTAGGGTTAGGGTTAGGGGTTAGGGTTAGGGTTAGGGTTAGGGTTAGGGTTAGGGTTAGGGTTAGGGTTCGGGTTAGGGTTCGGGTTAGGGTTAGGGTTAGGGTTAGGGGTTAGGGTTAGGGTTAGGGTTAGGGTTAGGGTTCGGGTTAGGGTTCGGGTTCGGGTTCGGGTTCGGGTTAGGGTTAGGGTTAGGGTTAGGGTTAGGGGTTAGGGTTAGGGTTCGGGTTCGGGTTAGGGTTAGGGTTCGGGTTCGGGTTAGGGTTCGGGTTCGGGTTAGGGTTCGGGTTAGGGTTAGGGTTCGGGTTCGGGTTCGGGTTAGGGTTCGGGTTAGGGTTCGGGTTAGGGTTCGGGTTCGGGTTAGGGTTAGGGTTCGGGTTCGGGTTAGGGTTCGGGTTCGGGTTAGGGTTAGGGTTAGGGTTAGGGTTCGGGTTAGGGTTCGGGTTAGGGTTAGGGTTAGGGTTCGGGTTCGGGTTAGGGTTAGGGTTAGGGTTAGGGTTAGGGTTAGGGTTAGGGTTCGGGTTAGGGTTCGGGTTAGGGTTCGGGTTAGGGTTAGGGTTCGGGTTAGGGTTCGGGTTAGGGTTAGGGTTCGGGTTAGGGTTCGGGTTAGGGTTAGGGTTCGGGTTAGGGTTAGGGTTAGGGTTCGGGTTAGGGTTCGGGTTCGGGTTCGGGTTCGGGTTCGGGTTCGGGTTCGGGTTCGGGTTAGGGTTAGGGTTAGGGTTCGGGTTCGGGTTCGGGTTAGGGTTAGGGTTAGGGTTAGGGTTAGGGTTCGGGTTCGGGTTAGGGTTAGGGTTAGGGTTAGGGTTCGGGTTAGGGTTAGGGTTAGGGTTAGGGTTCGGGTTAGGGTTAGGGTTAGGGTTCGGGTTCGGGTTAGGGTTAGGGTTAGGGTTAGGGTTAGGGTTAGGGTTCGGGTTAGGGTTCGGGTTAGGGTTAGGGTTAGGGTTAGGGTTCGGGTTAGGGTTCGGGTTAGGGTTAGGGTTAGGGTTCGGGTTAGGGTTCGGGTTAGGGTTCGGGTTAGGGTTCGGGTTCGGGTTCGGGTTAGGGGTTAGGGTTCGGGTTCGGGTTAGGGTTCGGGTTAGGGTTCGGGTTAGGGTTAGGGTTCGGGTTAGGGTTAGGGTTCGGGTTCGGGTTCGGGTTAGGGTTCGGGTTAGGGTTAGGGTTCGGGTTAGGGTTCGGGTTAGGGTTCGGGTTAGGGTTAGGGTTAGGGTTCGGGTTAGGGTTAGGGTTCGGGTTCGGGTTCGGGTTAGGGTTAGGGTTCGGGTTAGGGTTCGGGTTAGGGTTCGGGTTAGGGTTAGGGTTAGGGTTCGGGTTAGGGTTCGGGTTAGGGTTAGGGTTCGGGTTAGGGTTCGGGTTAGGGTTAGGGTTAGGGTTCGGGTTAGGGTTCGGGTTAGGGTTAGGGTTCGGGTTAGGGTTAGGGTTAGGGTTAGGGTTCGGGTTAGGGTTAGGGTTAGGGTTCGGGTTAGGGTTCGGGTT